>NC_090901.1:16259-156259 GCF_040956055.1 Brachionichthys hirsutus
CTAACCCTAACCCTAACCCTAACCCTAACCCTAACCCTAACCCTAACCCTAACCCTAACCCTAACCTAACCCTAACCCTAACCCTAACCCTAACCCTAACCCTAACCCTAACCCTAACCCTAACCCTAACCTAACCCTAACCCTAACCCTAACCCTAACCCTAACCCTAACCCTAACCCTACCCCTAACCCTAACCCAACCCAACCCTAACCCTAACCCTAACCCTAACCCTAACCTAACCCTAACCCTAACCCTAACCCTAAACCTAACCTAACCCTAACCCTAACCCTAACCCTAACCCTAACCCTAACCCTAACCCTAACCCTAACCCTAACCCTAACCCTAACCCTAACCCTAACCCTAACCCTAACCCTAACCCTACCCTAACCCTAACCCTAACCCTAACCCCTAACCCTAACCCTAACCCTAACCCTAACCCTAACCCTAACCTAACCCTAACCCAACCCTAACCCTAACCCTAACCCTAACCCTAACCCTAACCCTAACCCTAACCCTAACCCTAACCCTAACCCTAACCCTAACCCTAACCCTAACCCTAACCCTAACCCTAACCCTAACCCTAACCCTAACCCTAACCCTAACCCTAACCCTAACCCTAACCTAACCCTAACCCTAACCCTAACCCTAACCTAACCCTAACCCTAACCCTAACCCTAACCCTAACCCTAACCCTAACCCTAACCCTAACCCTAACCCTAACCCTAACCCTAACCCTAACCCTAACCCTAACCCTAACCCTAACCCTAACCCTAACCCTAACCCTAACCCTAACCCTAACCCTAACCCTAACCCTAACCCTAACCCTAACCCTAACCCTAACCCTAACCCTAACCCTAACCCTAACCCTAACCCTAACCCTAACCCTAACCCTAACCCTAACCCTAACCCTAACCCTAACCCTAACCCTAACCCTAACCCTAACCCTAACCCTAACCCTAACCCTAACCCTAACCCTAACCCTAACCCTAACCCTAACCCTAACCCTAACCCTAACCCTAACCCTAACCCTAACCCTAACCCTAACCCTAACCCTAACCCTAACCCTAACCCTAACCCTAACCCTAACCCTAACCCTAACCCTAACCCTAACCCTAACCCTAACCCTAACCCTAACCCTAACCCTAACCCTAACCCTAACCCTAACCCTAACCCTAACCCTAACCCTAACCCTAACCCTAACCCTAACCCTAACCCTAACCCTAACCCTAACCCTAACCCTAACCCTAACCCTAACCCTAACCCTAACCCTAACCCTAACCCTAACCCTAACCCTAACCCTAACCCTAACCCTAACCCTAACCCTAACCCTAACCCTAACCCTAACCCTAACCCTAACCCTAACCCTAACCCTAACCCTAACCCTAACCCTAACCCTAACCCTAACCCTAACCCTAACCCTAACCCTAACCCTAACCCTAACCCTAACCCTAACCCTAACCCTAACCCTAACCCTAACCCTAACCCTAACCCTAACCCTAACCCTAACCCTAACCCTAACCCTAACCCTAACCCTAACCCTAACCCTAACCCTAACCCTAACCCTAACCCTAACCCTAACCCATTTTCAAAATTGCGCCACAAGTCGGATTCGAACACGAGGCGTCTGGGATGCGGGGCACAGGCAATTACCACTACACCACCGCCTCACCTGTTCCAGGTTTCGAGATTCAAGACACTTTATCTATTCAGCATGCCACGGGGGCATTCTGGGTAGCGTAACTGCGTCATACTTTTCAGCCAATCAGCCCGGTGATTATCTGTTTTAAAGGTGGGTGGGGATTTCCGCTCAGTCCAGTCGTGGAGGGAAGAGCGGCAGGAGCAGACGACGGATCAGCATCAGCAATCGGCAGAATCTCCATTGAAGTCAAGATGAACAAAAAAAACCGTCGTCTTCCGGTAAGGACCCTTAGTTAACGTTCTACTATTCTGCAACTCAAGACGAGAGACACGTGCGTTTTTACGCAGCTAATAGGGTTGTAGGCAAGACGCGTTTTATGATGCGCCATGAAAGAGAACTTGTAGCTTAATTAACTGTATTAAAATAGCGTCCAGAAAATATTAAGTGTTTGTCTTGGCCGTGACCTAATCTGGCGTGCCGTGTAATTATATTTTGCCCACGAGGCAATATAAAATTCATATCAGCAATGGGCCGTATGTAAATGTTTCGGTGCGTTTTAATAATAAATTAAAAAAAAAATAAAAGCAGCACATTCGCCGCAAATATTAAAAATCTCATAAAGCTCTGCTCTTTTCTTTGAAGCTTTGGATTCTTATAAATTTATTGTGTCCAGGCCTCAGAACGCAGGACCGGCGGAGGCAGCGGAGGCTCCCCTCACAGCATCACCTGATGCGAAGGCAGCGCCTAAGCTGGCAACACCGGAGGGTCAAGGGCCGGAGGAGCGGTCTGGCGGCAAGACGCTGCCGTCAGACAAGCGGGTGAGACATGAGCGGCTGCAGTGCTTAAAACAGACGGTGAGCGAGGAAGCTTTAAATTCAAAATCAGTAAACTAAATCTTACCTTACCTAAAATTAAAAAAATTGCTGTTTGATGTGCTGTTTTCCCCGGTACGCGTTTTAAAAGCGCGGGGTGAACTAAGATAAAGTTAGGCCCAAAGCCTGCCGCCAGTTCCAGTTTTTTGCGCGGCCGTGCCGCGTCGCGGCGACACGTGACCACCACCATCGGATTCGTCTCGTTCCGCTGATGTTGTTTGATGTGCTGTTTTCCCCAGTACGACTTTTCTGCACAAGGGGTGAACTGAGAGAAATTTAGGCCCAAAGCCTGAGGCCGCTTCCGGGTTTTTGCACGTCACGAGGCCGCGCCCGGTCGTAGCGACACATGACCACCACCATCGGATTCGTCTCGACTCGCTGATGCGGTTTGATGTGCCGTTTGTCCCGGTTCTCCCTCGCAAAGTGGAACCTTCCTCAAAAAACGGACAGGGGCACGCTGCTAAAAGCCATGCCCAGAAAGGTGCACTGCGCGGTGGGTAGATTTAGTGGGGGGGGGGGGGGGTTGATTTGGGGGCCCGTAGCGTCACTTTCCGGGCACGCAGAAGGTCGTGACGCCGTTGTACTTGCTTGACTTGGTGTATTATTAAAATACATAAATGCATATTTATTTAATGGTTACAAACTTCCAGGATGACTCTGTTATTACTTTTTTCCACAGTTGACGCCTTGGAGGATCCTTCCTGCCTTTGGAGCACCCGTCCAGCCGTGGAGGATCCGTGCAGTTCACTGTTCTGTGTATTAAAGTGTATTCTTGCAAACACTTGTACTTCATTGGTGTATAATCAACTGTCTGTAATCTTGCTAGCACAGAATGGTTGTCCAGATTTTGTAGATCGTTCGTGCAGTACCGGACAGCTGTGGACGACCCGTCCTGCATGTGGACGACCTGTCCAGCCTTTGGATGACCCGCCCTGCAGTGGACCCCTCTTGCTGTTGAGAACCCGTCCAGCCTTGGATTGCCCGTACAGTTCAATACTCTGTGTATTAAAGTTTATTCTTGCAAACACGTGTACTTCATTTGTGTATAACCAACTGTCTGTAATCTTGCTGCGATGTAATTATTGTCCAGATTATGGTCGGTAAGTCGAAGTGGTCATGCGATTTCTACCCCGAAGGGCCCCGGTCCCGGATTTGTACCCTGCAGGCCACATGTTGGAGAAAACAACGCCGCGCAAAATATTACAATAATCCATATTTCTACTGTATGCAGTGACTCCACAGTGCTTAGTTAACCCACCCGGACCGTCAGCTGTTCCCGAGGGACTGCGCTGGTTTGAAAATATCGTTTTTAATGTGCAAGTACTAGCGAGTAGGGATAATGTACAAGATTGTCCTTAACGTGTACTTACGACCGCGGTACACACACACACACACACGCAGGCGCGAAACACAGACGATGTCAGCAAAGAACTTTTTCTAATCTCGGCCGTTTTGTATTTTGACTTCAGAACGCCAAACCTTATCTAATATTTTAAGATTCTATATTTTGTACATTAATACATTAGAGCTATCTATAAACACCGACGTGTGGACGGTACCACCCTGATGTCGAGGGGGGGGGGGGGGGGGGGATTTCAGACGCCCTCCTGGTCTCAGCTTGGCGCCGCAGCGGGTCGATGCCTCCGAATCCCCCCCGTTTGCTGATTCCTATCAGCGTTCCCCGTTCCCAGACGGTACGACCCGATGAATGTTCAAAGAATTCCTACGAGGCCTTTTATATGAACGCCATACTGATGGTCATCCGACGGATGGGGACGGATGAGCCCGTGTGGAAATGTACCCTTTGATGTGCCGCCACCCCTCCCTTAGAGCAGTATTGCACGGCACGTTATTTCACAACGATCTTAATTCTGGCAGTTCCACCAATTTTAGTCGTTTTATTTTAGGGGTTAATAACATTTCAGCCGCTTGGCTGCGCCACCGAGTACGATAATCAATAAATGTGCGGGAGGTGGCGAGGTTTTACCAGAGAATAAGGTGGAACGCGGTGACTGTAGACGGGTAACGGTCAGACCGACCTCATCTTAGAGCATCTCTCCAACCCGCTGCTGCCAAACTCTCCGTTTGCCCCTTTGGAACACTGTAAACTTTATCGTTTTTAACAAATGGGGGAAAAATAAAGCAGTTATTGGGACCGTTTCTGTATTTATTAGGTGTGAGAGGCATTGCAGAATCTGTTCAACGCGTTTCTACAATGTTGTGGGCGTTCCCGTACGCCACCTAGTGGACAGAGAAAGTGACCGCCGTACACAATCACTCGTCCTGACAGGGCTTGACGTCATAATTCCAGGTTTGTCTCGCTGTAAACATGAGCCTCGCGCGCCGCTCGTAACTTTACATCACCCCGGTGGAGTCATTGAACGCGCCGTTTCCCATTTACTTTACCAAACAACAAACCTCAAATTCTTGTAAAAAAAAAATACGTGCTGCACCCCTTGGTTTTGAACCCAGGAGCTTCTGGCTGGGAGTCAAGTGTGCTACCCACTGCACCACCGAGAACGCAGCGTGATGTCGCATAAGGAAAAAGCACAGCTCCAGTGCAACACGCTGCGGTCTGGAATAGCAGCTCATCATCCGACAAGCATGACTTTGTTAACGCCTCGAGTTTCCTCCCCCGCACTGTGGGGTGGTTGGTATTGCTACCAACCACCGTGTCGGAGGCCCCGGGTTCGAGTCCCGCTGGGGGAGTGGGGTAGAACGGGGGTAGCAGGGTAGGCCTAGGGCCTTGCCTGGGCGGAGTGAACTGGACCGGTCCACTTCACTCCGCCCAGGTGGCCCTGGGTCTACCCTGCTACCCCCTCTCTATCCCATTCCCGTAGTGGGATTTGAAGCTGGGGCTCTTTGAACTTTTCAACATTGCTACCAACTATTCCCCCACCCCCGTGCACACACTCACACACCACGGACAATTTGGAGTAACCGACTCCCCTAAATTGCACGTTTTTGGAGGTGGGCGGAAACGGGAGAACCCCGACGCAGACACGATTTGAACCCAGTACCATCTGGCTGTGAGGCCAGCATAAACTCGACCAGCTGATAACCAGTCATTAACAAATTCTCAACACCAACGATGACATCACAGACAATCTGAATGTAAATACACATACTTTAATCTCATGTCCAAGCAGATCAGACCGGCAATATGAAGAAAATGTACATTTATATTTCTATCCATCCGGTTCACGTTTCACATCCAACACTGTAAAAAATAAAACAGCAAATACACTGCAAAAAAAAACCATGTGCTGACAGGATGTGATGTCACAGATCACACACCCAAGCCTCGCTGTATCAGAAAGTCGCTCCACCAGCATCGCATCCACGTCTGACTCGCCCCCACGAGGGACGCTGCCATTGCACCGACGGAGAGATGCTTTCCGCTTCCTGGGGACCATGGTAACAGGAAGTCCCGCCCCTGAAGTCGACAAACATTTTGAAAAAACAAGTGTGAAGAACAAGATGAAGAAAAGAGAAGTGCTACCTGTATGTAGTAATAATGAATATAACTGCGTAGTTAGAAATAAAATACAAAATAACACAAAGGAGGGACATAATTAAGGAGACTACCGTCGCTTTATCATGCTCTCAATACATTTCCCAACCCACCTTGCAGTCTCTTCCTTTTCCGGGGCAGAGTAAAGTCAGGAAAAAGGACAACCCTCCGTCTTTTCTGCTGTCCAATCAGGAGTAGCGCTCCTCAAACATTGTTTCAAGACTCCTGTGGGGTGAAAAACAAAACATGGTAGAAGACTGGAGATTCAGCGAGATTTGCATTATTCATTTTAAAGGTTACCTTTACCTGTTGGTTGAGGGGGAATTGTAGTTCTTGTTCGTATAAATCTCCTCCAGACTGAACTCTTTCTTCTTTAACCTGAAAAAATGTTCACTGATGATTTTGGAATATGGTCAATGTGTTTGTAAATGACTGCGTTCATTTCCTCCACACCCACGCGACCTACCTTTTGACCTTTGGCAGTCCCATTGGCGTGAGCAACGTTTCACGCGGTGATGCCCGCCGGATTCGAATCTGTGAGACGCGTTCGGCTCGCTGACATAAAATGGACACAGAGATCCAATCAGTGGAAACTATGAGTAAAAATGACTTGACAATAAAAAATAGGAAACAACAGAAAAAATATCCACCTCTCCATTTGTGCTGAGAAACTCTGGGCCTGCTGTCGATTGGCTCGTGGAAAGCAGAGCAGACAGTCCATTGGCCGAAGATGACGGCGAAGGAAGAGACCGTCGCCGGGGGAGGCGTAGGCAACGGGAGCTGTGATTGGACCGCTGCTTCTGAAGTCGCCGGGTGGGAGAAGCTGGGCTGTTAGGAGGAGACGCTCCAAGGAGACACAGGCGGAGACAAAACTCCTGACGGACAACAAAAAGGCAGCGAGTTCCCTCGCTCAGCTGGTCCGCGTGGAAACAGAAGTCCTCAAACGGACTTTCCATCCATCAAAACAAACCCGTTTCAGACGCGCCGCCATCGGCCTCATCGTCAGCCGAAGGCCGAGCTGGATGCCGCGTCGCCGCCCCCGAGCCCTGCCGCCTGCCATCGCTGCCCTTCAGGGTCAGAGGTCGACTCAGCATTTTTGAGGACTGTGAGAGAGACAGAATAACATCTAACGACAAAAAGAGTTCTGGGCCTCCAGCCGAGGAAGGTTGAAGTCACCTGAAAGTTGTTTGTGCCATTTGCTCCACGCACGCGTGCACACACACACGCACACGCACGCTTAAAGAGGAGTTAAAGAAGCCATTTCTGGAGAAACCATCTCTGAACAGAGGAGGAGGATTAAGACACCGTATATTATTATTGTAGAATCTTCCCAACACCAAATCTGTGTACGTAACAAGTGTAAAACCTTTTTAACCTGAATACTTGTCTCGTAATTGCACTTCCGGTTAGATGCTAAACTGCACTTCATTACCCCCCCCAGCCACACCTGGGCTCAACAAAAGAGCTCACCTGAGGGTGTCTAATTTCTCTCGCGGCTCAGAATCCCATAAACATTCCTACAAGTTAATTCATCGTCATTTGACGAACAGGAGTTCCTTTTTTTTTTTGGCCTTATTACTTTCTCACATCGGTCTTTCTTATGTGACATGAAACAAAGGGACACTCACAGAAAACGAGCGGTATTTAGGATCGGCGTGAGAACAGAACAGAAAAAAGGAATTTGGAGAAAATACAAAAGCTGCTCGAGCTAGCTGCGCCTAGCTACCGTTAGCATATTATATTGCGCGTGAATCGGTTAAAACGTCATAAATCGGGAAACTCATTTTACCTTTTCAAAGCCTCCGGATTCGTTTGGTCTCCTTTAACTCCTCTTATCTCATTTTAAGCGCTTCCGACGCTAGAAAATGCCAAACCTGGCCGTGCGGTCCGGTGCAAGACGCTCTTCTGACGTCACTAATGCCCGGCGTTAAATAGCGGAAGTCACAATCACAATGATGGAACTTCCGCTGAAAGTTTCAAAATAAAAGTGTTAGTCTAGCGCAGTGTTTCCCAACCTTTTTTGAGCCGCGGCACATTTTTTACATTTACAAAATTCTGCGGCAGAACCCCAACCAAAATGACACAAAATTACACTCCAACGGTACATATTAGATTAGATTAGTTTTTTTATGTACCCGTATGCGGGTGTGACACAGCATGTTGGGGGTCTGCTGGGAGACCAGGACTTCAGGTACCCCAGGTAGAGGCCTGGGGCCAACCGGTGAGTGCTGCGTCGGTGGTACGGCAAAATGTCCTGGGGGGGGGGGGGGGGTGAACACAAACTGAGGAGAGGAGGCTGTCATCAGCCTCGTTATTACCTTGACTACAGCCTACAGAGCCCCCTGGAGGTAGAACATGCGGCATCCGGGGAGAAGAGTGGAGGACGCTGCCCCTGCAGGAACCCCGACCTGACCTAGCCCTGATCAGCAGGACGGCGGTCACCAAAGTCCAGCAAGAGAGCCAAAAGGTCTTCCGTAATCTGGACAAAGAACAGGATAACAAATAAAGGTGCTGGGGAGGACGATGCAAAGGACAGGGTGGGTTGCTGTGACGACGCCTCACGGGACAAGGAGAAAGTACAGTAGTAGTAGGAGGGTACATGCTGTCTCACTGTGGACTTACCGTGCAATGACGATTAAGGCTTTGTTCTATTTCTATTCTATTCCGCCGAGGGTGTATAAAGACTGGCCACTAGATGGAAGCAGAGGCCAATATTCAGACTTTTGTTCAGCATAGCTCCACCGAGGTATGACCCAATTAGCTCCATCTTCAAAACGGTTTTAGCTCGAGGGCAGCAATGTTCATATGTTTGTCCTGAAGAACATTATACAATCCTGGTGAAAAGACAAAGATACATCATCCCCAGAATGTTTTTATTACTTGTACTTATATCCTTCAAGTACAGAATACAATAAAGCTGTAGGAACACTGAGCATCAGACAAGGAACACCGCCTGAACGTAGACCTCCTACGCATTCCTACTCTGGACCATAAGATAAACCAACAATTCCAGAAGACACGGGAAAACAAAGCTGTGAAAAAAGGAGACTATAATGGATTACAAATGTTTAAAGATAAATGGGTCGGGGGTGAACGGAAAGCTACATCAACGGGACGGGGCAGTTGTGATTGACAAGAGCTTCCCCTCTGTGACCAGTGACGCTAGTACAGGCATGGGCAAACCCAGGCCCGGGGGCCATATGCGGCCCGTTGGTCTTTTTAATCCGGCCCGCCAAGCTTGTCCAATCATATCATTAAATAAAATTGTATTATAATTAAGCCTCATTCATTTGACCTAATCCCTGTAATACTACCTGTAAAAGGCCAAATCCTTTCATGCAATAGCTTTCATGTGTCATTTATATTAGCTCACACAAATACTCCATCCATCTGTTCTTGGTCCGGCCCCCCTGTCAAATTTTAGAACCTATTGTGGCCCGCGAGTCAAAAAGTTTGCCCACCCCTGCGCTAGTATCTGCGCCGCTTGCTATTTGGCCCATCAAGGAGGCCCCCTAACGGATTCCCTCGGCCAAATCCTGCTGCAGGTCCAGCTTGTGAGCCCATCGGTGACTGTTGCTGTTGTTGTTGTTGTTGCTGCTTTGTGGACTGGGCATATGTCCGCCCCACCCCCGATCCACCCTGTGGTAATCTATCGTTTCGCTGTGGAATCGTGAGAATAGGCGTTACGGGAACGGGGCCAAGCATCGCAACGGGATGTTTTGAATACGGTGGGGATTTTTAGAGTTCGTCGGGGGTTCAGTCCGGGAGTGAAAGGTCGGCCCCGGCAGACAGAAGGAGAGAGAGGAATAAGACGATTAGATCTCCAGTTTATCAAACGCACCTTCACATCCTTCAACAGTTGATATCAGAGCAACTCATTTTTACTGATACGTTACCATGGCTCCGTTCTCTGACTTCAATGGCGCGCCCATATTTGTAGTTCCCTCGGGGCCAATGGCTCCTCCCCGTCCACTCACGGCCATCGTACGACCCTGGTTACCACTGGGCCCCGGAGAGGCCCGGTTAAAGCCATCTACGCGCAGAACAGCGGAGCATTGGTTTGGACGCTGGCGCTAACGTCAGCCGCCTCTTTAGACGTTAGCGCTGGCTTTCAGTTGGAAGCTAACGAACATTCCCACCCGGCTCCTCCTTTGAAGAGCCCAAAATATACGCGACAGCAAAAAACCTACGCTAACCCTAACCCCCCATCCCGATCACAGATCTTAACTTTACTCGGCTTCAGAGGTTCTTAAAAGGTGCCGTGGCCTTTAATTATTGTTTAATGATTAACTAAACTCTCAACTCTCTTGTAACAGGATGCTAGCTCAAGGACCCAGGATTTCCAAACTACGAGATAAAACCATCCCACCAGGTTCACTGGATATGGCGTTAGTTTCAACACGTGGTTTTGCCATTTTATTCCTTCTGGCATTCCTTCAAAGTAATTCCACTTTAGATGAAAACCTATTTAACATGCAGTACGTTAATAAATGATATTAATGCATGGATCACATCATCGTCAGGTTCTGCATTACATTAGTCTTTGTACATCGTGCCCGTACCTCCCATATTAATGGCTCCACGCGGGCCGAGCTCACCCCCTCTCACTTCCTGTTCTCTCTGCAAGAAGTGAAGCACAAAACTCGGCTAAACAGTAACTCTTCAGTTGAAACACTGATTTCCACACAAAGCTGGTGACTGCTGCAAAACATTGGCCGTTGATCTCGTGGAAATTATCATTTAGTGATGGAATTGCATGGCAAAAATACTTTCCACACTTCTGCTAGCCTGCGTTCGTCATATACTTTAGCTCCGTAAACAGAAAGTGGGAACATAAAATGGGCCTCAGGCTGCCTTATTTCATATGGAGTTAAAAAAGAACAAAATTAAGTAATGTCAAACGTCTTCTGCGTGCGTTTCAACCAATCACACGACTGCCCCAGCAGGAAAGAACCCCATGTTGACTCTCATCATGCATCCCTTCCTGGCTGTTTCGAGTTTTGAATACTATTACAGCTTTTATGAAGCAACTGTGTTAAGAAATAATTGAAACACTAGATGGCAGCAGAGAGCGCCCTGACTAACAGTAAAGCGGTAATAATAAAAAGACTAATTTCCCTATAATTTTTCCATATTCTTTCTCCTGAAACATACCTTTAATGAAATGTAAATTAAGAGTCTCCACGTTAATTCAGAGGTCAGACCGTCAAGGATGTTTCCGACGGTGTATCAATACAGAACAGCGCAATATAACAACAGGACAAGTGTCTTTAGGAAACAGAAGAATTATAAGTTGTGACTGAGGAAGCAGGAGGTCAGACACAAAAATCTATAGAAGTGTGCACCAGGGTTATTATAGTTAACGAAAACTAACAAAAAAACGAAAACTAGAATAGAATTTTTTTTTTCGTTAACTAGAACTAAATAAAAACTATAATTAAAAGAGAACACGAAAACTAACTAAAACAGTATTGTCCGTTCACAAAACTAACTAAAACTAATAAAAATTAAAGACACTAATCTCTTCGTTTTCGTTTTTATCGATTTTTAAATTGATTTATTTTGTTTGGAGTTACTGCTCGTTGAGAATCGGGTTGGTGACGTCACTACCGACGGAAGCAGGCAGGAAGCGCCGAACGCTCCAGCCCCATGTGGGATTTGTTTATTACGACGGAGAGAAACACGAAAGCTAACTGCGAGTAGCCCCCCCGTAAGAGAAGCAGCCCCCCGGCTAGCAGTTAGCACCGCGAAGGAGACAACAATAAGGGACTGCTTTTAACCTGCACCGACTGGAGCCCCCCCCCCCCACACACACACACACTGGGGGGGGCATGGCTCACCGCATTAATGAGACATGAGAAGAAGATGAGCTGCTTGGAGCCAAGCCCAAAGTGAGGAGACCCCTGATGGAGCCCCCCTGATGGAGCCCCCCTGATGGAGCCCCCCTCAGCCAGGAGGACCTGGAGATGGTCTGGATGAACCGTGGATTGGATTAGAGATGGACGACGAGGACACTGAACACGTTGGTGAGTGGTTCTAGTCCCAAATACATTAGTCTTGTTGACCTTTTATGCTGATATAAAATGTAACAATAATCAGTGTTGTAAACTTTAATTGATATTAAAACCCCATAAAGTCCCAAAAGGAGAGGAAATAAATTATTTCTTTTACCCATTCTGATCCAAAACCTAAAATGCCAATCACAAATGTTGGAGCCTCCATCCGCTAAAACCTGAAATGTATAATTTGTCACACTGAAATCATCGTTATTGTCATGTCATGATTTCAGATCTAATATTGGGCTTCATTATAAATATACAATATTAAATGGGTTATCCTGGGGAAACTAGTTTAGGGTGCTAACAGTTAAGAAATTAAACATCATGAAAGAAGTAACGTTATTATCCCTGCTGTAAAAACAAGGGTTATTACAGACAGTCCTAATTAATACATAATTATTTAACTGTACTGTTCTTTGTGTCTTTTACATTTGTTTGTTCTTTTTGCTCAGAGCTTGACCTGCCAGATGGAGAAACCAACAAGTTCCAGAGGATCCATGTCTGGCTCTCACCCTTCAGCTCACCCTGAACGCTGCCTGAAGAACCCAAATACTGACTTGCTGATATCAAGAGCAAGAAAGCTCGTCCACGCTGAGAGCAAATCATCAGCGGCAAATTAAATATTAAGTCCGAGATTGTAGCACGTTAGCAGCTATGCTGCGGACTGTTACGGTTGGTTGTTTAAAATTACTGAATAAATGTTTTATATGTTATCTTTTGTTGAGTTGTATTATTTTATTATATTTTAATCCTGCATCTGACAAATAACTGAAAGTATGAAAAACAAACTAATAAAAACTAAATTAAACTAATAAAAACAAAACTAAAACTAATAAAAACTAAAAAATCCACTCTAAAAACTAACTAAAACTAACTGAATTAGAGAAAACAAATTCAAAACTAACTAAAAATAAACTATAATTAAAAATCCAAAACTATTATAACCCTGGTGTGCACAACATCTAATGAAATCAACGGAACAGAAATGGATGTCCTTGTGGTGGCAAACACTTGATCGTGTGTTGCAAGAGAAGATGGAAGATGAGATAAAGTGAATTAAATAAGAACTGTTTCCAAGAAAGAACGGAGACCCTTTAAAGATTTGCAGCCAGAGAAACTCCACTCACAAGTCAGCAGGACTGAACGTCAACGCAAGCCTCAGCTGGCATAAGAAAATGTAACTGATAGAGAGAAGTGATAACATCTGAGGATTGTAAAGAGAGAAAATTGTGAAAAGCTCAGCCGCCAACTTTCTAACTTAGATTACATCATGAAAAAACACACTTTAAAAAAATCACAACAATATTTCTAGTGACTGAGCATTTCTTTCCTGTTCTATGTGTCGTCAACACAATAAACCAGAGTATTGTTACCATGCCAACCTGAACCAACGATCAATACACAGGAAAATCCTTACAGTTAATTGATGGGCAGAAACCTTTACCTCCATAGACGTCACTGAAAGCTGACGGAAAACTGTCCCGAGTGAAATCGATATTAAAGCAGCGTCAGATTAGTGTGCAGTACCAACTCCGGACCACGCTGTGGCGCTATAACGTGGTGCTTGCATGATTAGTGTGCAGTACCACTTCCGGACCACGGTGTGGCGCTATAACGTGGCGCTTTAATGATTAGTGTGCAGTACCACCTCCGGACCACGCTGTGGCGCTATAACGTGGCGCTTTAATGATTAGTGCGCAGTACCACCTCCGGACCACGGTGTGGCGCTAAAACGTGGCGCTTTAATGATTAGTGTGCAGTACCACCTCCGGACCACGGCGTGGCGCTATAACGTGGCGCTTTAATGATTAGTGTGCAGTACCACCTCCGGACCACGGTGTGGCGCTATAACGTGGCGCTTTAATGATTAGTGTGCAGTACCACCTCCGGACCACGGTGTGGCGCTATAACGTGGCGCTTTAATGAGTACAGCGTGCAGTACCTCCTCCGGATCACGGTGTGGTGCTATAGCGTGGCGCTTTAATGGCCGTTTCTGGAATAACACCAGAAATGTTCCAAACATTTGAAATCGAAATATCGCGTGAACCGTACGTTGTAGAGACTTGAGAAGTTGATCTACCCACCATAATTCGGCTATGCTGAACACGCCGGTCCAACCCCCGCCTCTGTACGACCTTCCGTTCCTGAGATATGACGAAATTAAACCTTTACACGTCCATCACGTCGTCATTCTTAGTCACACCCACCTTTCCGTCACGTCAGTTCCAGCCACATATGTCATCTATAAGTGTGCCAAGTTACAAGTTGTTAAGACATTTGTTTGTGTGCATACCCTAACCCTAACCAAAACAAGAAAATATAAATATAAAGACAAATTAACGTAAGGATTAGAACTGACATAAAATGACATAAATGCACATTAAACAAATAAGCACAAATATAAATCACAGGCTTAATTGGCTTCACATGGCATTCACATAAACACTAATTAACACAGAAAAGCAAGCAAACTGTACCTCATTGGCCACACAGACTCCAAAGGAATAAAGATGAGGTTAAACGTCTTCTTAGAGATTATTTTCCAACAATTTCTTGGACCAATTCTGCTTGCTCCTTTCCAGACATTGACGGCCGCACGCCCAGTCTTTCTCATGGAGCGCGCCAATAATCTCATCCCGTGGGGTACACAAACATGCGGAACTAAAGTTTGGTTCCCCCTTATCTCCCCGACATCAAATTAATTACACATAAATATTAGAGATACATTAGCTGGCAGCTACAGTTTGTGTGCATATTTATGCTTATTGTCAACTTCAAACGCTCACTAAAGCGTCCTCGTTCGCTCTCTTGTGGCCGTTTCTGGAATAACACCAGAAATGTTCCAAACATTTGAAATCGAAAAACACTCCGGCTGGAAAGATCCGTCCACAAAAACACTCCGACTGGAAACATGCGCTTTGTGATACTAATTACGATTATTTTGTTGTTAGGCGAGACTGGTCCGTCCACAAAACCACCCCGCCTCTGAACGACCTTCCGTTCCTGACACATCACAAAATTAAACCTTTACACATCCATAACGTGGTCACCGTTATGTGTGAATATTTATGCTGATTGTAAACTTCTGATGTTCACTGTAGCGGCGCCATGTCTCCACAAGAGGGCAGCATCATTTTATATTGCGGCCGTTTCTGGAATGAAACCGGAAACCGGAAATGTCCCAAACTCCGTTCATTTCTTCGAATTATCGCGAGAACGGTACGTTGTAGAGACTTGGAAACCTGGTCTACCCGACATAATTCGGCTACGCTGAACACGCCGGTCCCAACCGCGTCTCTCTACGAGATATGGCAAAAATAAAGCTTTGCACGCATGTAACGTCTACACCGTAAATCACATCAACCTGTCCGTCACCTCGGTTATAGCCCTATGTGTCATCTATAAGTGTGCCGGGTTACAAGTTGTTAAGACATTTGGTTGTGTGCATATTTATGCTTATTGTCAACTTCAGACGCTCACTGAAGCGGCCGCGTTCGCCCTCCTGTGGCCGTTTCTGGAATAATACCAGAAATGTTCCAAACATTTGAAATCAAAATATTGCGTGAACCGTACGTTCATTTGTGAAGGACATATGGAGAAACCAGTATTTCCTCACCTCGCACAATTTACATATTATATCTAATATACTATGCAGTTTTGATATTTTGAGTATTGTACGCATGGTTTCCATGGAAACGTGTTGTTTTTAGTGGCTGAGAGCATACATCACAAAACAAGAAAAAGCGTTTTGGGGTTTCCTTCTCCTGCTTGTCACCAAGCAGCTGCTCGGTTTCCGCCATCCTGCTGGTCGGACGTCCATGTGCAGCGGTGGCGTTCTCGTAATACGAGAAGAGCTCTTTCTCTCTATCGCCCTGGCAAATTTATGACAGGTTGGAGACTACAATCACGTACAATTGCTTTAATACATTTAATATATAACATCTAAATCTACGTAATACACCCTGGTGGAACAAAAAACAAAAGTGGCCTCAACACATATAATATGAGATGGTTGATTTGTAACGTATACCGGCCACGAGGTGGCGATGTGTGGTGGCTTTATATCCCACCGACTCGGCTTTAGCCGTCTTCATCCCCTCTGCTCCAGACAAACATTAATATTCAGTCATCGAGCTGCAGCAGCAGAGCGACGCCGCGCTTAATCCAATGCCGTGCCGGCATGTTTGTGGGCAGCAGCAAGGGAATGACAAAGTTGGTGGAGTGGCCGGTGGTGGACAGGGTTCCTTTCCTCTCGCTGGTCTTGTACAGAGGACAAGCGTACATGTCCGTAGGAGGTTCCTCGCCCTCATCTTTAGCTGCACGGGAGAGAAGAAAAGAAACAGAAAAATAAGAAAACGCACTAAACAAAAGAAAATCCCGATGGAAGCTGGAATGCGTTTTTTTCTGACGCTTACAGGGTTTTATCCAGATGATGGGCATCTTGCTGGAGAGCTCTTTGGCACGTTGCTCTACAAGAACTCCACTGATGTGGAAAAGAGAAACAACATTTAAAGCTAACGAAGTCTCTGAATAATTTTATTAGAATGAGGCAGAAGCTGCTTTACCGTTCTCTGTCCCACCGAGCTCCTTCCAGATACAAGCCGTTGACATAGACCCCGTCCTCGGGTGCTGTGTCCGACTCGTCCACAGAGAGAACCTGGAAGGAGAAATCAGAAAGACAAAACCGCGGATCAGTACAGCTTTTGGAGCGATAGGAAGTACTCGTCTTCTAACCTCAAAGTCCAAGCCGAGCAGATCAATGGGGATCTGGTACTTCCGAGCGTAGTTCTGCACCGCTCCAGTTAAGAAGGCCTGGGTGAAGTAGAACCCAGACAGCCAGAACACATTTGGTTTGCCATTGTCATACCAATCCTACAAGGAAAGAGCAAAAAGGAAGAGCAAAGAGTAAACAATATCTCCGTGTGTTCACTTTGTTTCTGCTCATCCAATGATTTCATTCCACCGACTCGCCTGTAAAAACTTCAGCCTGGCCAGAAGGTCGGTAACGTAGCTGCCCAAAGGTTTGAGACTGGCGTAGGAGCGTTTGGTCCAGGCCTCTGGGACCTTGCCCAAAGCCAAGCTTCCTGCGATGCCTTCAAGCTCTCCATCCATCACCACCAAACCCTTGATGGCCTTCAGCAGCTTCTTTAAAGTCTCGCGGATCAAACTGAGCAGCCTGAGAAAGAGCAAAACGAGTCCCGTGAGCAGGTCGGGATGTGCCGTCTCATTCCAAGTCCTCCGCGGATCCGCTGGTCCTTACACGTTGTAGCGCTCCATCTCCTGGACAAGCACTGTGTTCATGCTCTCCTCATACTGTACCGGGTATTTCAACAGCGCTGCCTTGGTGTCAAAGTTACTGGGAAGCTGGAGGACAAAACAAGAGAACACAGTTTGAGCACGCGACGCAGCTCCTAGAGCTCATATTCAAGGCAAACACGGTTTCCCGTAAGGAACTGGCGCCGGGTGAGGTTCATGGCAACAAGTTAAATCCAGACATTTCAAAGTGCGTCGCGAGTTTACACGAACAATTCTCTTTCCAAATCTCCGCTCAGAGAAGATGATTATGCGCACAATGGTGCTGGGAGATTTCCCTCCTGGCCAAGTCAAGCTCACACCTTACAGATGATGTCATTCACAATGTCATAGAGGGCGCCATCGGCCCCGGAGCTCTGTCCTCCCTGAGTTTGTCGGCCTTGGGTGAGCAGCAAAGAATCAAACAGCAACTTCGTTTGCTGGAGATCCTTGGAAATGTCCACATTTTCATGCATCCCAAACACTTCCGGATGCTGATCCTGCGGAAGCTCCTGGAACACAAAACACGATTCCTCCTCGGTCGACATCAGATTGTCAGTGCAATGAGAACGTGTTGCGCTTCGTGTGCTTCGTGTCAAACGGCTTCACCTGGATGAATTTGATGCAGCCTGCATGGCTGGAGTTGGACGGGACGTGGTACACGCGGCTGGGGGAGAACGGGTAGAGCGGCTCCTCAATGACGTTCACGTTGTAAACGTCGGCCAGGAGGGTCAACAGGAGGCGCCGATCCCAGTCGTCAGTCACTCGGCCGCCATAGTTGCACTCGCCAGTCAGGTAGGAGATGGCATCAAAGGGAACCTCCTCGTATTCATTAACAAACATCTGAAACATGTAAAAACACGCAGCATCGTGACGTCCTTTGCCTTCGTTCTCTCACGACACAGAAACCGGTCTTCTCTGAATGAACACCTGCAGCTGCCTGATGCTGATATGAAGGTCCGACTGATTGAAGCCGTAAGGAATATTCCAGCCCTGCGGTCCAAACGTCTTCCTCTCTTGAACCAGAGCGTGAAAGAAGCACAATCCAAACAGGAGCTTCTCCCAAACCTAACGGAGGGAATCACGAGTCAGACGCTTTCAGTATTGTCCATCTAGAAGCTGCAGAAATGTCAAATTCCTGTCATGAACAGCGTCAACACAAACTCACTTTCTCCTTATCGGGACATCCGCTGTAGAACGTCTGCTCAGAAATCGGGTCCGTCAGGTAAGACTGCAGGAGGTTCTGTCTGAGTCCGGTCGGAGGCTCGTTGGTCATTTTGACGCCGTTCTGCAAGATGGACACTGGAAACTGGAATCAGAGAGATTGTTGTCCAGCAGTGAGAACCAGAGTAAAGCTGGGCCTTGCTGCTCAAATGAATGGGACCAATAACGCGTGTTGTGGTGAAGCCAGTTTACCCGGGCTGAAGGGTAGCTCGTTAGCCACAGTCGGAATCCGGGCTTGAGGTCTTTGTTTTCGGGGAGGCTGTCGCAGATATCCTCCAGGGCGTTCATCCAAGAAATGGCTAGGTGGCAGTTCTGCAAGCAGACCCACGTACCGTTGGCAATGGCTTGTGTGATCATCGCCTCAGCCGTGGGTCCCTGCCCTTGACCCAGGGAGATGGACTGGAACTTGGCGCCGACCATCTGCTTGGATTTGGCAAATTTGAGCAAGCCTGTGGAGCAAATGTTTCACCTGGAATCATTTTCAGAGGAGGCCAGATTCTTAAACGTTCCAGACAAGTGTTGGGATGTGGACGACTTACTGGCCATGGGATCTGCTCCTGGAGACAGCATGAAGACGAGTGGGGAGGACGGGGTGGAGTCCAGGTAGCTCTTACTCAGGTCAAAGGTAGGAGGCTGGACAAACCTCTTCCCCATGTGCTTGGTAACAAACTTAGTCATAGCAGGCACCATCTTATCTGGCCGGAGACAGCGCAGAACCACCATCTTCTGCAGGTCATTCAGTCGTTCCTCCCATGGATCAGGCAGGGGAGCGTTCCACGGCTCCATGCTGTCATAAACAGGCTGGAAGCAACTCGCGTCTCTGATGAACGCCTCCCTGCAGAGTAAATACCAGTCAGAAAGGCTCTGAAAGGACAAGCAGGACCGTCGACTCTGTGTGAGTGTCGCTCTTTACTTTAATCCTTGCAGCCCAGGCAGTTCACTTGCTCGACAGATCTCATCCCAGCTCTTGTCTTGGAGCCAGCTGCTATCGGGATTGGGGATCATGTTCTGCAGGCCCACCCCCCCAGTTAACAGGAACATGAAGTCACAGTACTTGATAGCGTCCTTTGACCTGGATGGAAAAATAAGGCGACGGAAACACAACACCCCAAATAAGCATGTGGTAGAAGAACAAAACTCTGACATGGAACTGTAACGATGTCTAGTTCCAGTGTTGGCTTGAACACCCACAGGAGGATGTTGCAGCAGAGGAGAAACGAGAAGGTGAGCTTGTCCTTTTCAAACAGAGAGCGGCAGACATTACAGTACAGGATATAGGTGAAGTCATCCTCCAGGTTCCGAAGCCTCTTCTGCAGGCACCCGCTCTTGGCACTAAGGAATGAAAGGCAAACACTAGGAAGGTTCAGATCACCGTCGAGCAGCTCCGAGGTCCATTTACTGGAAGCTGCAGCTGCAACCTTCACGCACCTGTCTTTGATGGAGCTCTTAAAGAGGTTGACGAACCAGACGAGAGAATACTGGTACATCGGGTCGATGGCGGTCAGATCTGCAATGCTGAAGAAAAGCACCGACGCAAGTTTGGCAAAGGGTCTGTAAGCATCTCTGGACTTGGCTATGATGACGTTTGTCTTCTCGGCAATCTGGAAAAGACACAGAGCAGGACGTGAGATCTCTAGAGCAGACTTGTAGCGATCGTCAGGCGGACTTTCTAGCGAAAACATCGGCGCTCTCTGTGTATTGGCCACACCTCCTCTTTCTTAGCCCTCTTGTCAGATTTAATCTTTGACTCTTCCAGAACCTTGATGGCACTTTCATCCTCCAGGATGTCTCCTGTTGACTGCAGCGTCTCCAGGATCTTGTCCTCGGTCTCTTTTTGCTGCCTCTTATTGTCAGCCGACTGCACGATTGCGTCGTTCCTCTGCTTCTCGACTTCTGGACTGTAGGAGAGACGCATTTTTGCACTATTGCACAATTCAGGTAAGAAGAAGCAGAGTTATGGACATGTGGGCTTCTTGTGAGCGCTACCTCTCCTGGGCGACCAGAATCCCCAGCAGCTGGTCCTCCAGTCCGTCTGGGGTGATCATGAAATTAAGCAGGCACACCTTGGTGGCCACCTCTGGTAGATAGTGAGGGTTCCTCAGCTTGGTGGTCATGTACAGACGGAAACCAGACGCGTACTCAATCACATTCTCCCCCAGCCTGATGCATTCCACGCCACCTAGATGAAAGAAGAGCGACTGTAGTTCGTTTCCAGCTCTTAATGGCCCTCTCGCGAGAAGCATCCGATTCACCGCACCTTGTTTGAAGGTCTGCTTGAGCAGCAACGGTTCCAGCGAGGGGTCCAGTTCTTCTCCGACGTTTTCCAGCAGCAACGGCTTTCCAAACTGAATGCAGTTTTCCAGTGTTCTCATGAAGCGTGCATCTGTGGGTTTCGTGACATTCAGATCGTTTTCCTTCTCTGAATTCTTCACCCAATTGCTGGCCTGCCCCTGCGGGTCGATCATCAGGGGCCTAGAAGCACACCAACAGGAACTTAAACGAGTCTCCAGTCCTCTGAATGATCCAACCAGACTCCTTCGTAGTAAATTGGCTCTGACAGAAGACGTTTTTCAGCCGTGCAGACTCACCATCTCCGTGAATTACCGACGATGACGGCGTTGTCCACAGAGAAATCGTCGCTGGGGAGACCTGCAATGTTCCAGGCCCTGATCTGAATCGGATCTCCCAGCGTACGGCTGAGAGAGAAGGAATCCGATGTTGGAATATTTTTAGACTAGAGATGTCAAAGAAAAAGGACAACACGGGTGAGTCCATGATTTGATGTCTGAATGAAAGGAGTTGGACAGAACAAGACAAGATGCAGGAGGAATCACCCGGCAGATTTGGGTCCACGATTCGATGCAGTCTCGTCTGAAGGCAGGAGTGAATCCCCCCAGGTATGCAATGACACCGGCGGAAATCAGACTGTCTCCAGTCAAGTTGGAAAATGTCTGCTGAAGAGCCTCTGCACTTTTGGACCAGCTAAAAACAAGAGCTTCAGTCAGTAAGTGGTGCAACCTCCTGATGTTTGCCACAGAGTAGAGGAACATTTCACGCGGCTCAACCTGACCTCGCCTTCTCTCCGGCCAGACCTTTGATTACTTTCTCGGCTCTGGCCAACTTGACCTCACAACCACGGGTCTCCGCTTCCAGGCCGGCCTTCTCCTCGGATTTCAACGCCTTTGTTTTCTGGAGACCAGCCAGACGATCCTCAACGTCCTGGAACGCCGCTTTCTTCTGACTCAGCTGGGCCATGGTCTCAGCCACGGCTTCCTGAGCTTCTTTGCACTTCTTTTTCTTCGGAGCCAGTTCCTAAAAGCAAAGAGATTGGTGTTAACTGTAGAAGCGTACCTCCATCATGAGGACCGGACGGGAGAAGATCAGCTCTGCAGAGCGAAAAATGCTGCACCTTCTGCTTTGTGTTATATTCCACCATCGTCTTGATCCATGAACAGAGGTTGGCTGCCGCAGACGACGATGAAGACACGACACTTGGTTCAAAGTCCTCCTTGTTCATGTACTCTGCCATCAGCTTCTTTATCACGGCTTCCTGAAGTTAAACAAAGAGCAGCGCTACTTGCAGCAAAGCCCGACCACGACTCCTGGATAATGAATTAGGAATGGGGCTTGGGACACTCACGGGAATATTGTCCTTGTCGAAATCCCTCAGATTCCGTGCAAAGTTTGTGTCACCAAGCAGTTTCTTGCTTGGCCCCCAGTAGTCTAGTATCTAGAGGGAAAAGAATATATATTCTTTACTGCAATACTTTGCTGCAGGATGCATGGAGAGAAATAAGGAGCAGACCATGGGAGGACAGAGATATTATATCTGGTCCAACCTTTTTTCCAGGCTTTTCCGGGTCATTTATCTTGTCTGGACTTTTCTGCATCATCACGCACACAGCTGCCATCACCAGCTTCACAGCTGGCGGTGGAGCTTTCATGGCCTTCACCACGGCGATTTGAGAGCTCTGAAACGGAACGCTTAGATCAGTTGACTCAGCAGTTTACCCCATGGAGAGAATGAGTGGAAGCCAACGCACTGAAGCAGTGGAGCTAGAGCACCCACCTTCAAGTTCTCCAGAGCAGCTTTGCCTGCCTTTTCCACTTCCTTTTGGGCAACAGTCACTTCCCTGTCACAGTCAGTCCTTAAAGTCTCCGCCTCTTCAGCTTTTTTGGTTGCTGCCTCCTCATCAGCTCGCACAACTTTACGCTTGGCTTCGACCTCTTTTGTCTCCTCCTCCACTTTCTGTAAGGCATCACATTGAAGAGATATATTCAGTATGTTCAGATCTACTGGTTAGATCTGTATCCTCAAGGTTTGATGATGATGATGCAGGATGAAGATGCACTTTTTTTCACCTCTGCTATTTTGCCGATTTCTTTTCGTGCCTCTTCCAGCTTTGGCTTCTTGATCTGAAGCGTTTGCTCCATGGTGGTGACCTGTATAGAAATACAAACGCATACTGAACATTCTGACAGTAAAAAAACAACTGAAACTTCAGTAGAAGCGGCACAAAATCTACCTGTGCTTCAGTGGAAGCGATCTTTGCCAGGCCATCGAGGTACCTCTGTCGAGCCTTGGTGATCGTCTCCCTTCTCCGAGTGAGTAACTGGCGGAACATTTCGATCAGCTCCAGGTATGATGTGGGCGTCACATAATGATGGCTGCCGCGTTCAACGAGAGCTCTGCAGCACAACAGACAGTGTGAGGAAGATGCCAGAAACATCCTCTGCACTAAAAGCTTCAGATATCGCTCAGCAGAGATCCCACCTGTCTGAGAGCTCTATGACGGAGGTGTGGAACGCCTTGCAGATGGTGATGACATCCTGCCGCTCATCATCAGCCATCTCCAGAGAATGCAGGAAAGAGCTGGCTACTCGCCCCAGGGCTTCCTCGGGCCACGGCTGTCAGAGGAAGGAGGAGATGGGATAGAGAGAAGGTGACCAAAGGCAGGACGGTCTGTCTGCCGCACACATCGAGACACACCGCAGAGACAGCTTCAGAGACAATCTGAAATGCCGTGGAGATTACACTTTGTAGCTTTTTAAATATGAACAAGTGATTACATCCCAATCCTAATCCCAATCCAGTACCTGGAACCAGTCCACAGTGCAGCAGTTGATCAGAGAGGGAAACTGGCGCAGGCGCTGCCGGAAGGTGTCTCCAATGGGACTAAAGGCCACGACAATGTGCAAGTTCTCTCTGCAGCGTGCAACGAAGAAGGCAAACAGCGCTAAAGCACTCATCTCCAAATGGGGATTGGCCGCCTGGGCGACGGGACGCAATGCCTGGAGACCGAGAGATGCAGCAAAGGTAGCATGAAACAGTCAGTCAACGCGACTTTCATACTAGAAAGGATTCCTTGTGCAGCGACGGAACTGCTGCGACCACCTACATCCATGATCTCTTGCTTCTCATCTTTGTCGAACAGACTGGGCACCTCCCCCGCGTTCAGAATGCTGTCCACGTCCTCGAGGAACGCCTCATCTTTGATCTGCGTGTCAGTGATCAGAAGCACCATCTTCTGACCTTTCAGGCCAGCATTTTTCAGGTGCATCTGAAGGATTTGGAAAAGGAGGAGCCAGGTTTGTTCAACATGAATTCACAAATGCATAAATGGAAAGTAATGCAGTAACATATCAGATAAAGGACAGACATCACAACCGTGGCGCTGACCTTAAGGTCGTCTCGCCACTCAGCCAGGCCGTAGCTCTGAGAGATCTCAGGCTGAAAAGTGCTCATGTTGGACATGAAGGCAGCCAGACGGGTAACGGACTGCCGCCCGCTCCCGCCGACCCCCACCAGGAGAGCGTTGCCTCTCGGCTGCTTCAAGACGCGGCTGATCCTGCACAGGTGCTCCAGGACGTAGCTGTATCATAAAGCACACACCATTTACCCTGCTAATTGAGCCATGATGGGACAAACATTTTATTAACTGGCTGCTACACACGGAACTGGATTGTCTGTTTAAACGTCTAAATGCACCGAGTGTACATTATAATATTAGCTCTAGCGCTAGTATTCAGCATCACACGTCCTTTGCACCAAGTTAGAGCTTCCAGTAAACGATCAGAGCACATATTGCCATGGACAGCATGAACCGGACTCTGCTTGCCGGAAGATGACGAGGTTCATGGCCTTCTTGTTCATCCGGTTGTATTCCTCCAGACTCGATTGCGCTACGTCAGAAAAGCTTTTTATGGAGGACACCTCAGCATACAAGCGCTCTTCCTGCTCCAGGTCAGGGTTCATGAAGTCACCAAACATAAGGTTCTTCATGTCTTCCTCAACCAGCTGAGTGTGGAAACACAGACAATGAATATTTCCTTCTATGGTTCATGTGTGCATGTTTTCCATTTGTGCAGCACAAATATATTTGTGGGTGTTTTAATATACCAGTAGCAAATATACAAGTCAATACTTCAGTCCTCTACTAGTATATTATGACAATGAATCTCAGCTGACCTCACTGTCTTCTTTCAGGTGATCAAACACATGGTCAAAGGACTCTTGGAAGTGATCTTGGACGACGCTCCGCATCAGCTGGTACATCCACTCCCGATCTTTGTCGTCCACCAGTCGGTCATAGTAAACACGGAAGACCTCATGAACAAACAAGCGGATCATGGTCTGCTTGCTGTCCAGGGCCCCTCTCCTGAGCAGCATGCAGCCCTGGATGACGCGGGAGAAGTCCCGAAGGTTGAAGGTGTAATGAGACTTGGCTGGAGTGGGAAGCAGCTTCAGCATGGCTTTCTTATACACCTTTGGCAAAGAAAAGATAAGCAAATAGTCAAAGCATTAGAGAAACTAAGACCCCCCCCCCCCCCCCCCC
Organism: Brachionichthys hirsutus; assembly: GCF_040956055.1. Classification (NCBI taxonomy): domain Eukaryota; kingdom Metazoa; phylum Chordata; class Actinopteri; order Lophiiformes; family Brachionichthyidae; genus Brachionichthys; species Brachionichthys hirsutus. The sequence goes on from NC_090901.1 coordinate 41,696, forward strand.
CCAACTTATTCGTGCTGAGCTCTGACCTCCATTGTGGCGTTCACTATTTGGTCTCCAACAGTGAAATATTCATCGGGGAATCCATTTTTGGTGAGAGACAATCTCATCAAGGTGGAGAAAATGTGAACCATGGTGCCGTCACTGAAGGGGTTAATGCTGATAACGTTGAAGTGCCTCAGGAAGCGCGCCGGCACGGCATTCCTCCCGCCACCAGGGGGCCCCATAGCTGCGATGAGCTGCAGGTCAACAAGGTTGATCTGGGAAGTGTCAGCCACGTCGAACCTGCCGATCAGAAGAGAACATTAGCGCGTTTACAACCAGCGTTTTCTCTCGTCTGGTGACATGTCGTTCTCTCGCCCTTTCATCATGTCGTTCTCTCGCCCTTTCATCATGTCATTCTCTCGCTCTTTCATCATGTCATTCTCTCGCTCTTTCATCGTGACATCATGTCATTCTCTCGCCCTTTCATCATGTCGTTCTCTCGCCCTTTCATCATGTCGTTCTCTCGCTCTTTCATCGTGACATCATGTCATTCTCTCGCCCTTTCATCGTGACATCATGTCATTCTCTCGCCCTTTCATCGTGACATCATGTCATTCTCTCGCCCTTTCATTGTGACATCATGTCATTCTCTCGCCCTTTCATCGTGACATCATGTCATTCTCTCGCCCTTTCATTGTGACATCATGTCATTCTCTCGCTCTTTCATCGTGACATCATGTCATTCTCTCGCCCTTTCATCGTGACATCATGTCATTCTCTCGCCCTTTCATCGTGACATCATGTCATTCTCTCGCCCTTTCATCGTGACATCATGTCATTCTCTCGCTCTTTCATTGTAACATCATGTCATTCTCTCGCTCTTTCATCGTGACATCATGTCATTCTCTCGCCCTTTCATTGTAACATCATGTCATTCTCTCGCCCTTTCATCGTGACATCATGTCATTCTCTCGCCCTTTCATTGTAACATCATGTCATTCTCTCGCTCTTTCATCGTGACATCATGTCATTCTCTCGCCCTTTCATTGTGACATCATGTCATTCTCTCGCCCTTTCATCGTGACATCATGCCGTTCGCTCTCTCTCATCGTAACAGCAGACCAGCCGTACCAGTGGCCGTGGTCCAGAAGCTGCCGGAGGAGCTCCACGGGGGGCTGCGCCCCAAACACCTCCGACGCGGGCATGTTCACGTCATCCACAAAGATGACGCACTTCTTTCCAATGGGAGGGCCAAACACTCCCTTCCTCCGCTTATCCAACTTGGAAACGATGAGATCCTGGGAGAGGATAAAGTCGAATGACTAAAACACCTCCTGCTCGTTTGGATCGTTCCACACCTGCAGGTCAAACCAGCACCCGACTGTTTCCTGCATGCACACCTGCGTCTGGTTGGCAGTTGTGCGAGCTGAAAAGTTAATGAAGGAAGGTAGATAGCGGTCTTTGTCCAGTTTGTTCATCAGCTTCTCCTTGATGTAGACGGACTTCCCGGTGCCAGTAGGACCAACCAGCAGAAGAGGTCTAAGCAGATAAGAAATATATAAAGAACAAAGGCTTCACAGAGAAAATAGCTTTCTGTTAAATGTAAGTCAATCCGTGCTGGGACAGAGTGAGAAGCGTCATTCCTAAAATCAGAGCTAGCAGTGAAACAATCCGTACCGTCCGTGGCTGACGAAGTGGTCCATCAGGTAGGTGTAGCGAGCCGTGTCCACGGTGGGGACAATGACGTCTTCAGGCTTAGTAGTGATGCTGTCAGGGTCGACGTTCTCAACCTCGCTGCTCCAGTGAACCCAGCTGCCGGCGCCGTCAAACTGGACAAGAGATTCAAATGGGATGAGCCGATTCTGACAAATGCGACATCCTGAGAAGTCGCGGTCTCACACAATACCTTGTAGAAGTAGTCGTAGACCAGGCCTTCCTCGTCCAGGGGACACGCCCATCTCCCCACGGTTTGAGGGACCGGATGCTCCGCTGATTCTCCCGACAAAAGCTTCCTCACGAACGAACTAAACTTCTCTCTGCTGTTTGAGTCGCAGCTGCCACCGATGGACCAAACCAGGGCGTAGGCAAAGGCTGCCTGGGAAACGGGTCGGAATACACAGACATGCTGAACTCCGAACTGCAAACGTCCCGGAAGTTCACAGTAAGACGAGAGCAGAATATTCAGTAAAAGGACTTGTTGTTTTCTACCATGATCCAGATCCGAATCACTTTTTCCTCAGGATTTGACTTCAAAGGTTCGGCGAGGACCATTTCAAACAGGCGACACAAGGACAGAACAGTGTTGGAGTCAGTCGTGGCGACAACTTCCTGTCCACAGAATCAAAATGAAGCGTGAAGACAGTCATACATAATAATGCACATAATGTGAATCCAGCACATTCAGCAGGTGTCCGTCGGGCCTTTCGGAGGCCTCGGGTCACTCACCGTGCAAGACGTGCGTAGGAACAGGACGGCCGGCGGTACGAGCCACGAGAAGAGGCCCGTCAGCAAAGAGCGGGACTCCGGCTCCCGGAGAGCGTCAGGAAGGGTGTTCAACCAGGAGAGGAACAAGGGATCCAAGCCCAACTGAGACGGTTCCATGAAGATCATCCCACAGCGGCTGACTGTGGCAGGCTGCAGCGGGAGAATGAGAACATGTCACGGAACTAAGAACAGATCAGTCACTCCCTCTCGATTCAAATTTAGCCAGTAACGTCATGCTGAGAAGGACCTACCGAGGCCCGGGACAGGTCGTCCACCTCGAAGATCAGACTCATCTCATCGGGCATCTGGATGATCTCTCCATTCATCAAGCACAGCTGGGGAGTGAGAGCAATGCAGGAAGTTTACTCAAGAGTGAAACCAGGGAAAAGCAGCAGCACTGAGTGTTCTGCACCTTCTTGTTGTCGTCCAGCACTGTGTTCAGGCTCTCGATCCACAGCGTGTCGATGGGCCCATCAAACACCAACCATTTACGGTCCGGCGACTCGTCCGAGGCAAATTTCCTGAATGCGCTGGCCACAATCCCATCAGACCACTAACAAGGGCAAACACAAAGGGGCAAGAGTGAGAGGGCGAACGGGTGGCCGGCTGCTCCGTGTAGAAATCTACAGAACTTCAGAAGAACTTCCACAAGATGCAACCACAGCCGGACCTCATGGGAAACGGCGTCGAACTCTCCAAACAGCTGTCCCATGGTAATGGATTTGGGGTTCACGGTCGTGTAGCGGACCTTCCGCTCGTTTCCATAGCCACGTTCGCTCATGAAATTCAGAGTGTCGGCTAGAACTCGCAGCACTTGGGTCTTCCCAGCGATGGGCCCTCCAACCAACATGAAACTGAGGAACACAGAGAACATCTCCATGCAGCAGCACATTCGGAAGAGCCCCGTGAAGACTCTTCCAGACAGTGACGTACTGGATGACACGGAAACACGCCAACGTGAAACATCACGACAGAGGAACACGTCAAAGAACAACGCACCCGTGCCTGACAATCATCATCTCGTAGGTCTGGATCAACTTCTCCCAGAACGTGTCTGTAAGCTGGAGATTCTTGGATTTGCAGCAATGTTCAGCGGCCTCCCGGAACCGCTGCCAGCGACACAAACACATTGATCACACTGGACAGGCTAAGACTCAGGAAGAGTTAATTACAGCAACGCATCTGACCTTATAGTCAGCCTCAGGGAGGGTGATGCCGGGGAACACGTCGCGGATGATTCCGTCAAACAGTGGAATATCGTGGGACAGAAACTTGGGCTTATTCACATCTTTTATGGACCTCAAGACCTGGACACGACAACAAGCAGAAGACACGGAAGGGTCCAAAGGTGTCAATCACGTGGCAGGCCTCGACTCCGGGATAAAAGCAAGGAGTATACGCTCTGTATACTAGTACTGCATAACTATCACCATTACCAGTATGTCCTCATCCTCTTCAGGGAACTTGAGCTTCAGGTTTCCAGCAGCAACAAGCACAGCTTTGACAGCCCTCATCCCGTAATCGTAATGGAACTGGGATGAGAGCTGCTCGGAACACAGCCGGTAGGTTGTTACGATCTTCACCGAGAGCGGCTTGGCATGCAGGAAGCCACTCGAATATAGAGAAACCTCTGCAATCAGTGCGTAGTTGGGCACCATCATGGCCACCGTCCGGAACAACGCCTGCAAAGAGAGGCGACAGAAAACGTGACTTAGAGGTTTCTTGATGACGTGTGCGTTGCATTGAAATAAATGGGAGAACGTGCAACACAACACCTTGAGGTTGTCTGGGAGCTCAGAACGTCCTGCATAGCCAGGATTCATGGTGATGGACACAAAGCAGTTGGGATTGAGCGTAAGCTGGGTCCCTTCAAAGTCAAACTTCTCTGCATGCAGCTCAACGGCCCTTTGGATGCAGAGGATCTGCTGGGCCACCACAGAGAGCACCTCCAGCTCAATGCGATTGAACTCGTCAAAGCACGCCCATGCGCCAGTCGAAGCCAGGCCTTTGAAGAACTGGAACAGATTGCAGCAGAGACACGTCAGCGCGACGTCCTGGCATTTGAAACTGCGCTGCTAGGATTACAAACGTGGAATCTACATTTGCAACTGGCGTCACCTTGCTCATAGCGATGTAGTCCAGGCCGTCAGAGCAGTTGAAGACGACACACTGCACTGCCAGAGCTTTGGCCAGATCCTTGGTGGTCTCGGTCTTTCCTGTTCCTGCCGGACCCTCAGGTGCCCCGCCCAGATTGAGGGAAAAGGCACCAACCTGAGACAAACATTATTTGTGAGGTGAGAAGTGCCAATATTCACGCAGGCTGCTCGTTAGCCGTTTTACCAGAGTTCTGTAGCATCTGTCAGTCAGAGGAGTGATGACCAAACGGGGGGAGTTTCCCAAGTATTCGTAAGCATATTTCACATCGCAACTTATGATTCGGACCCGGACATTGTCTGAGCACCAGTAGTAGCGGAGCTGGGACAGCCACTGGAAGTCGTTTTGGCTCGACACCTCTGTAAAAAGGACACTCGTTATCCCACCAAGTCTTTGAGTCCTGCTGTTAAATGGACTTGTGGCCCAATCTGAAGCACCGTTCTGAAGCAGCTCTGCGACCACGTCCCTGGCATGGACGTCGATGGTGATCAGCGCTCCCAAAGTGATCCGGGTTTGTTTGGGCAGATCCCCTCTCACCAGCTCCACAATGTCGCTCAGCTGATTCCGGAGTTTCTTGTAATATTTCTTTAAACCCTGCAGAGAACAAAAAGCCAATTACTCTTGTTCCCGTTTCAGACAAAGGGGAAACTGGTGATCTCAAATTCCAGCCAACCGGACAGGAGTGAGACGTCGCTGCAGCAAATAAGCCAGAGCTGAAGATGACATTGTGAAAGCCTACTTTAGTGCCTCCTTTGATGGCTTCCTCAACTTCCCGAGTCCAGTAGATCTGGGAGGTGCAGAGGACCACCTGTCCAGGCCACTCCTTGACCCAGTTGATCCGTGAAGTATTAGTGTAGGCCTGCAAACACAATGACAGAGAAACGTTCACACGGAGAACCCCCCAACCTCACATTGTCCCGCACCGGATCCATACACAGCACGAAGGCATCTTCCTGGACATTTTGCTAGCCTAAAATGGCTCAGGGTAGAAGACAGGGTTAAACAGCTCAAAATGGGATTGGCATTTAAAATAGTCAATGCAGCTCTGCCCTCAGTCCCCTCAATCCCTGCATACCTGATGGAACACCTCCACAGATTTAGTGACACCCACAGCCACAACACTAGAGGGAGCTCAAACAACAACCTGATTACCCCCTCCTATAGGACTAACACGGGTAAATCATCTTTTTACAATACTGCCCCCTAAGGGTGGAACTGTTTGACTCCTGCCCTCAAAACATGCACCTCTTTGGCCTCCTTCAAAACGGCCCTAAAAATTCACCTTTCAGGGGGGCAGAGACGGAGATAGTCATCACGACTCTCTCCGGATCAACCCCCCCCGCCTTTTTTTGTCCACCTATGTTATACATACTATGTATCTTTTTAATTTTTAATTTATTGTAATTTTGCATCTGTGGTGTAATTTATGTAGAACTTATTGTTATTTTATATCTGGATTAATTTATTTTTATTTTATTGTTATTTTGCAGCAAGTTAGTAATTTAATATTAGTTTTATTTGTATTGTTAAATGTCGATGATTTATGTACGAAGGACTTTCAACGGAAACAAGACCGCAAGGGCTTTTTAGAAATGCTCCTCTTAGACAGGATGTTTGACTGTACTTGTACAGTAGTCCCTCATTTTCCGCGGGGGTTACGTTCCAAAAACAACCCGCAATAAGTGAAATCCGCAATGTAGTCATCTTTATTTTTTTTCAATTATTATACATGTACATAAATGTTTTAAGGCTGTAAAACCCCTCACCACACACTTTATACACGTTTAACAGGCAGGCATTAATCTAAATAGATTGTTTCAGTATTATAGAATGAAACCAAAGATCAAAACCTGTTTTCAGAAGTAAACATTTGTTTGAGAAATATAAATATATAGTACGTACAGTAAACGTTTTCCTGTTAATAATGTTAAGGCGTGCAGGTCGAGGAAAGAGCCGCTTGGAGTGCAGAAGAACAAATATTCTACTCGTGCTGTCTTTAGCCTCTCATGCTGCTTTATTGGATAGCTTAGCACAGCAGCGCGGCTACATAAACCAACAGGAAGAAACAATACCCATAAGGGACATAACGTTTATGCTCCTACAAAATAAAAGCCTCTTTTTACACAGAGAATAAGAGCGCTATAAAACAAACGCTTAACAAATAAACATGATAGCTTTTAGAAATAACAAATTTAATTTTAATGACACAAGTTATTAATAGCAACTCGCGCGTATTTCACAGTTCCTCCGACCGCGCCTCTTCTTCCTTGCGCCGTTTCAAGGCGCGTTCAAGTGCAAAAAATAAAATCTGAAAAATTGAATTAAAACTCCGCGAAGCAGCGGAAGATGAACCGCATTATATCGAGGGACTACTGTACTGTAATACATGCTACTGTTTGACTGTACCTGTACTCTAACATTCCATCTAATAAATTTATTCATCATCATCAGACGACAAAGCTCGGTGCTGGAAACAGCCCTCTCACCTCGATGGATCGGCCTATTTCGTTTCTGACGCTGCGAATCATCCCAGACTCCAACTCCACCAGCCACTTCTCTACGGCCCCCCCGGCTGCAGCGGTGGAGATGTTCTCAACCAGCTGGATGTGCTCTCCCTCACTGCTGTACATGCCCTGCAAAAAGCACAGCATGCAACCCGAAACACGCCCTTTAACAAGCGGGCCCGTGGAATCCTGACAAGATGCCCGACCGCCGTACCTGGATCTCCAAGTCAGGCAGGAAGTCCAGTTTGGAAATACCCTCAAAGCACTTCTTCAGGTGGGGCTGTACTCGGGTGGGGTCTTTGGTCTCAGAAAGGATTTCAAGCATTTCGTCATTGGACAAGAAGAAGAATCTGGTGAGAATGTTAGCAGCCAGTATCAGAATCTCTTCAATGGAATCCTATATATTCTGATAGGAACAAAACAAAATGAGGATTTTCTTTACCTTGGAAAACTGAGCCGTTTCTTTTCCAGATAGACATTCAGGCCTTTATCGATGGTGTCCAGCTGATGGTTCGAGGATTGCAGTTTCTCCAGCAAATCAGGCTGAGCGGTCACCTCTAACACCTACAATTCCAGATCGGTTACAGAAATGTTCCTTCAGAGGGGAGCTTTTACAATAACGGCTGCTGCTTTCTTTCTAAATTACCCGGGAATCCCTCGCGCAGCGGCCCATGATATCTCTCCAGGTGGCGTCGACGATTTTGAAGAGTCGTCCTTCTTCTGGAATCTGTTGCATGATGTCTTCCGAGGAGAAGATGGATTCCAAGTAAACCCACCGAGACTGCACCTTCAGCCATTCTTCGGTGACATCCTGGATGTGAATTAATTGCTCCTCCCATTGCTGAAATGACACGATACGTTAAAGCTCTGCAACGCTGGGCGTCGGCAGACTCTAAATCTCCTTCCTTTAACCGGATCACATCCATGCAAGCTGAGCAGTTCTTTATTCAGATGAAACGAGTCAATGCTCAAAAGGCTTGATCGATCACCTTGATCTGAATGCCAAACTCTTTAGTCAGCGCCGTCCCCATCATGCTCTGACTCTTCACTATGTGGTCTTCCAGCGTGGCCTGCAGATCCTCAACATTGTGCAAGATGTGAACACCGGTCTCTCTGTACAGTTTGTTGGGGAAAGACAGAGCGACCAGATCGTCCTTCATGGCTCGCAGCTTGGTCTCCAGGGCAAACTCCTTTAGTGAGCCAGACAGAGAAGGGAGGGACATGGTGTTCAACAAATCTATTTTGTATTGAAGTTACACGTTGTCAAACGCCACAAAGGAAAAGCAAACCAAAGATAGAAATTCAGCAGCTCTTACTTTACTGGCATGAGTACTGATGGACTCCAGCTGGTCCAGATGAAGAGCAGGATTCAGCTGGAGGAGAGTCCGTGCAGTAACACCGGTCTCAGGAGTCAGGTCCGCTCCTATCAGCGCCGACATCTGCTCCCGGTGGCGAGGTCTGATGGCTGGGTTACACAACGCCATCAGCACAGGTCGATGCACCTGCAAACACAAACACATTCACCCCATACACAGGCTTAGCTTCAACAAATGAGCACTGCAAGACTTTCCCAGCATGCCCCGTTCAAGTCAGCTCCAGCACCTTGAAGCTCGCGATCATCTTCAACACTGTGGCGGACAGAACCGTTGCAGGGCTTTGCAGCGTCGGTTGTTCCGCGGCTGGTGGCTTCTTTTGGAAAAACTTCTGCACCTTGAACAAAGAACGCTCCATCTCCACATCAGAGTCAAAGTACTCACTGCTCTGTTCATGGAGGGGACCGTCCATCCATCTATTCACAAAGAGAGAGACGTGGTTTGTCATCCCAAGCCGAGGCTTTGAACTCAACAAGGACTTCACCAAAGGGACTCTTGACCTGCTCTCCGTCTGCTGCCACTGCTGCACCAACGAGAAGAGCTGCTCGTAAGGCTCCACACTCTTCCTGAGTTCCTCCATTTGAGGGTAGGACGACTGGTCTTGTGCAAAGAAGGCCTCCTCTTTGTTAACGGTGACGATGACGTGCGCAGCCTCCTTCAGTTGCTTGAGAACGGCTCGGATATTCTTCAGATACTGCTCAAGAGGACATGAAAGACAACTTGGTATTATTTTATGTTCATCACTACTTGACAGGTAACTTAAAGGCATGTTGACCATGAAAATGATTCAAGGACACGTATCCATCCCATGTGAAGCTCAGATGAGCAGCATCCAGTGTTCCAGACTGCAGCACTAAGCATGCTAACGCAGCCACATGTCGCTACATGTAGTTCAGCTAAACATGAGGGACATGTTGTGTGCCTCACCTCATCAACACGGTGCATCTCAGAGTATTCCTGGAACTCCTGGAAGCTGCCACTCAACACTTCAAAGTCGATCTTTAATCTTTTTCTCCTATCAACCATCTCCTTTTCCCCTTTTTCCTTGCCCTTCAGAATAATCTGCAGAATACAGACGGCGTCCTCAGACAGGTCTTCAAAGAATAACTCGATCAGCTGTTTCCAAGAAGCGTGAGAGGCGTTACCTCGTCAGCACGTTTAAAGATCGCCGGCATCTTCTGTGGCCAAAGAGTAACAACCGAATTGAGCTTTAGATCCTCTTTGGCAAAGGAGTGATGATCGAGGAGGTAAAGCAGGCGACAGTGGACTTTCTGCAACGGCAAATCAAAGTGTGCTATTGGCACCGATTCAAGAGCGCCGAAGTGAACATGCATTTATTCCTAGAACTCCGGATCAATCCTGACCTCAATCTGTTGCTGGAGTTCTCCGAGCCGGTCTTCCTGAACCTCTTTGGTGAACTGGATGGTCTCAGACATCTCCTGGATGCTCTCTGGGGGTTTCAGTAACCGGTCCCTGATGCTCTCAAATTCAGAGCAGATCCTTTGCACAGACACAAAAACGGGTTTGGAGAAACATTTGCAAACGGAACTACAGGAGAAAACGTTTTGCTCCAGAATGTTACAAGAAGAGACTGACTGGATGTTTTCCTCCCGGTGGACGGCGGCGAGTTTCTCTATTATGATGCAGGCGTAGCTTCTGGCTTTGGCGGCCAACTCCTCCTTGAGTTCCTGGCATTCCAGCTGCACCATTGTAAAGTGGGCTCTCACGGGGAGGCTCATGATGTCCTCTGCCAGCACCATGAACCACTCCACTTCCTGTGGAAAGGAGTGAAACTCCATATTTGTTCTTCAAACGGCAAAGCTGGAAACGAACTGGAAGATCGACAGCACAAACGATGTTTGCTCACCTTGGCGTAGTCGTCAAGACAACGCTGCTCAGCTACAAACGCCTCCACCCGAGCTCGTGCCGATCCGTCCACCAGCCAGGCAAACTTGTCAACTTGAAAATGAAAGAACAGCTCAGCATATTTTGAACAAAAGTCAGCGGGAGGAGGGCTGGAAACGACTGAATAGCAGGACATCCCACCAAAGGTCTGGAGATGCTTGACGGGTTCCTCTAGATTCTCGCACACACGTGTCTTTAAAGTCTCGTGGGCCGAACAGAGTACCTCCTCTGGCACCTTAGCATCCACAAACGACATTTGAGCTCGTCCCAAAGTGGACTGGAAGTTCGGAACCTTCTGTAAACCAGGAGACGTGAAAATATAAAAACCAGTGTGAGCGAGTATTTCCAAGCGAGGGTTCAATAAATGCCTTGAACCCACCTGCAGCGTGTTGGTGACACAGTCCAGCATGGCCGACACAGACGCTTCCAGCTCCGCTACTGTGGGGGACATCTGTAATGTTGCACCGTTGAGTGTCAGAGACACGCTGATCAGAGGCATGAGGTGCTGATTGCGTGGGTGGAACAGCTCGACAAACTCATCGGTGCCTTTCTTCAGCAGGGCTTTCAACTACAAGACAAAAAGACACCGCGTCATCATCGGCTTTTTGAGTCCAGATTCAATTCAACACAAAGTCGGTTTCCTCTCACCTGATTTGACACGAGGACAGATGCGCATCTAAACAGGGAGATCTTTTCTGGTTCTTTCATGTAATAGATGCTTTTCTTCTTCAATTGGAGGAGGATTGGCTCCAACCAGGTTTGGAGAAGATTGTCCTCTGTCCTCTTACAGCCCACGTTGATTTTGTCCTGCAGGCTTTGGTGGTCCAGCGGGCCTGCAGACCTGTTAGCAACACAAGATAGAAGCTGTTGAACGGGCCCTTGTCTGCGCTGCTAGAAAGCGTCTTCTCAGCTGCAGCAACTCCATGGAAAGTTTCAATGCAACAATTTGGCACACGAGACATTACTCCATTTAGCAGGTGATGCATCGCTGTCAACTGAACATTGTCCGGCAGCACAAGCTGCAAGGTGGAACAGCCAATGAGGTTTGGGTCAGGCTGGGGCCCCGAGGGCCCCGAGAGCGTTACATGCAGCATATCTATCCGTACCTGCAGCCGGAGAGGTCCACCAGCACCAGCGTGGAAAGGTTCCGGTAACACAGCTCCAGGATAGTCTGCATTACCGGATGAGTGATGCTCAGAGTGTCGTCAAGTCGCTCGCGGTTCTCTACAAAACCTTGGTTCCAACACCGGGAGAAATCAAGACCCCTGAAAAAGATCGGCATGAAAGTGTTCAGTTTAGTAAATGTACACGTGCTAGTTTTTCATCCGTCCTTTGTGTCAATTACAGGATCCTATTGACCAATTATCAGATCTGATATTCAGCTTTTTACAAACGCTTGGGCATTGGTTTTTTTAACAATGGTCTTTTTGTCATGTTTTGTTTGTTTCCCGATAGACAGATCGGTCCTTTCCTCATCCGACACTCACTCTTTAACGCTCGTCGCTCCTGAAGGACCTTCTCCCTCTGCTTTTATTATACGATTCACTGCAGGAGGAAAACACGACCCGGTGAGAACCGGTTGATCTGCAGTCGATGTACTGACATACGGTATCTAAGCAACAACAAGCCGGACACCTGTGTGCTCTCTGAGCGTTTTCACATTGTCGTCCGTTATTTCCGCGTGGAGCTCCTGAAGTAATTTCCTTGTCGCACTTGTCTTCGTCATGTCCAAACCGACTCGAGCGTCGATGCGCTCCAGCGAGTCTTTGGAGGGGGGCGCGATGTCCCGTTTCCCTGCGTTCTCCCTCAGCTTACGGAGGGCCTGGCAATGGAACCGAAACTCAAAATAGGCTTCGGTTTCATTCTTGAATTTTCTTTGTACTTATATTTGTACATATTTCAGAATTTAAAAACAAAACCTACCCAGCGCTGTCTGTCCAGAAGCGTTTCCTGTGAAGCAATGATACCGAAAACAATTAAATAAAACATCACATCCTGCAGACCTTTTATTGAGGCGGAGACTCAGTGGAAACAAACGTCTCACCAGTCCTGGAGGCTTCGGTATCACTGCCAAAGGGAAGGCCGGGGGCGTGTCCCGATCAATCCACTGGGCGGCTGCTCCGTCCGGCTGTGAGGCCGATCCGCTCTCGTAGCCACTGACCAAGGAGGAAACAAAACGTCACGCAGGAGGAACTTTGCACGCCACAGTTTCAGCCGCCCGTATCCGGATGGAACCGTAGGAACCACAGGTCGCCCAACGTGGACCGACGTTTCCCAGATGTTAGAGAAGCAGCTTCAAAAGTTGTTTTGTTCATGAAATGATTTTCACACAACAAACATTTAATGGGGAATTTTATTGCATGGTGAATTTTGTAGCGATAATCCTTCACACGAAACAAAAAGCTCCAGGTGCTTTGAAGAGGAGCGTCAGGTCCACTTAGTTACTTACCGGTGTTGGCCTTGATGTACAGCGATGCTTTCCCTCATGATATTGTGAAGGAGGTGACATCCTGAAATTGCGCATGTGTGTGTGTGAACGACTGTCTGTGTGTGTGTGCGGCCCTGCGACGATCTGGCACCACGTCCGGGGTGTGCCCCGCCTCTCACCCGTTGACTGATGGGACCGGCTGCAGCACAAGCCACGGACCCGGTAACAGGCAGAAAGGTTGAGAAGATGAATGAATGAATGAGTGAATGAAGGAGAACGTACGGTGCTGCAACGCCTTCATGTGGACGTATGCTCTGCCGGCCGGTCAAACTGCTGCTGCGTCGCCCACGTTCAAGTTGGTCTTCCGTGTTCCGCTCCATGTCTCAGATTCTTTCAAACTTCTTTCAAACTGCAGAAAAAAAGAAAGGCGACAACGTTTTGATCCTGTAGAATTCCAGAAAGGTTGAATTTATTACATCAGGATCAGAAGCTCAAGAATTGAAGCTGTTGTTGATTTGCTTTGCGTATTTTTGTAAGGTAGGAAAGTTATTTCCATGTTCCAACAGTATGATGGACCACAGGGGGGCGGGGGGGGGGGGGGGGGGGGTATGTGACGTCACCGCACAACCTCCCAAGCTGGCAACCCGGAGAGTACGGTGACAGGAACCGCATTACCCACAATGCATTGTGGGAATAACGGATCAGCGAGTAACGGGTGTCGTTGGGATCCACCGGTTGGGTTGCTTTTGTACGCGATAAATAGGTTGAATAAACAAGAATAAACGTTCTTTTTTTCCACAACTTTCCCGAAGTGCGTCCGTGCGTAAAGCTGCTTCCACAGTGCGTCGTGTGAACGTGGGGTAATAAACACGGTGCCCCACCGGCGAACGTTGAACCGTCGGACCGCTCGACTCACCGAGTTCACTCAAAGTTCGTGAATCTAACTAATGAAATATACAAACGTGATCTCCGTTTATGGCAAATACACACAGAACTCGGTCTAAAATAGCATTAGCATAGCTAACAAGTAGCTGAAATGAGAGTACCGGACAGTAACTGACACCAACTGAATGACATCATCTGGACTCGGTACCGCTGAATCCAGATTTATCTCCTCAAATGTTTCAACCCAATCGTCCGGTGGCTTCAGCAGATGTTAGAATAGAATAGAATAGAACAGAACAGAATAAAACCGAGAATTACCGGCGCTTTTAACGGAGGTAGAATCTACCGGATCGTGTAACGTACCTCAGCACGTCCTCCTTAAGCGACTGCTCTGTCTGAAGTCTGGACGCGAATGACTCTCCTCGCTATGAGGAGCACAGGGGGGCGGGGGGCCGCGTGACGTCACCACACAATCTCCCAAGATGCACCACGGCGCCTGGAACGAACCATTGTGTGTGTAGAGGGTGCCTTTATCGTCAATAATGCTGCTACGTAATAACACTGTTTATTAAACGCAAAACCAACCAGTGTGTTTTTACTACATGCCTTTTGAGCTACTACATAGAGTTGAATAAATGATTTCATCAAACGATCAACACGTTTTATTTTTTAAATGGATCGGAAGTCCTGCGTGTTTCTCGGATCAGCGCCGGCATCGTTCAGGATTCACCAAAAGCACAACGTTATCGTCATCTTGAACCATTCGCGTGCGCGTATAGCGCCTTGCTCAAGGGCGCCTCGGCAGTGCTCTGGATGCAGACTGGCCCCTCTCCAGTCAGCAGAGCTGGGACTCGAGCCGCTTCCCCGCCCAGGGCCCGAGCCACCGAGCCACTGCCTGAGCCGGACTCGTTGCTTTAGACGGGGGGGCGTTGTGTGGTTTGCGTTCGGCGCAGCAAGCTGCCTCTTTGTTTGTCTGCTGTGTTTAACTACAGAAACGGAAGAAGCTGTCCCGGATCCAGCGCAGCGTCCTCCTGATGCTGCTGGGTCTTCTGCTCTTATTATTTGGACTGCTCTGCTCACCTAGCATCAGGTAACACACACACACACACACACAGTGATAAATGCATGTCTGTGCTTGTGTGTTTACTAGATTTCACTAGTGGATGATTAAATATGAAAAGGCTTGTTTACACTGTTCTTTGTATCTATGCCAAGTGTCAGAATTGAGCCTCTTAGAATTTCGAACAAAATAAATCCTGTACATATTTGTGTGGTTTGTGGCACCTTGATATTCGTTTTATACTATACGATCACATGAAGACAATTTGTATTTTGCCTCTTTGTACAGAGAATTGCGTGTCATGTTGGAGATTTGGACATGCAGCTGTGCAGATTTACATTTATGTTTTTCTGTTGTTCTGACCAGAATAAATGCAACGAGTAGACGCTGTCAGACTACTGTCCTGCATCACCGCCACCAGCCTGCAATCCATACACATTACATAAGCTAGCGTGTTTGTACAAGCAGATCCAGGATCAGCAGAGTAGATCGATCTGCTTCTCGTGGAAGCTCTACTGCTCGGCTTCAGACGTGCTGACCCTCGGCCTGTCTTCCTGTTCACTGTGTGTGTATGTGTGTGTGTGTGTGATTAGGGTTGGACGACTGGCTGGAGCTGAATGAGAGCTTCCTGAGGACCGTTCATCCGGATGTGAAGTCTGCGTTGGGTCAAGCTGTGGCTCCTGTGGCAGGACCACATGTGGGGCCAGCTCTGAGCCTCGATTCAGGTCCAGATTCTGAGGCCAAGCCCAGAGAACCAGACGCCCCCCTATGTGTCATCTATAAGTGTACCAAGTTACAAGTTGATGAGACATCAACTGAGACGGCCACGCTGAACACGCCGGTTCCAACCGCGTCTCTCTACGACCTTCCCTTCCCGAGATATGGCAAAAATAAAGCTTTGCACGCATGTGACGTCTACACCGTAAATCACATCAACCTGTCCGTCACCTCGGTTATAGCCCTATGTGTCATCTATAAGTGTACCGAGTTACAAGTTGATGAGACATTTGCTTGTGTGTATATTTATGCTGATTGTAAACTTCTGATGTTCACTGTAGCGGCGCCATGTCTCCACAAGAGGGCAGCATTTTATCTTTTGGCCGTTTCTGGAATGAAACCGGAAACCGGAAATGTCCCAAACTCCGTTCATTTCTTCGAAGTATCGCGAGAACGGTACGTTGTAGAGACTTGGAAACCTGGTCTACCCAACATCACTGGTCACTGAAGTGGCCGCGTTTGCCCTCCTGTGGCTGTTTCTGGAATAACACCGGAAATGTTCCAAACATTTGAAATCAAAATATCGCGTTAACCGTACGTTGTAGAGACTTGAGAAGTGGGTCTACCCACCATAATTCGGCTATGCTGAACACGCCGGTCCAACCCCCGCCTCTGTACGACCTTCCGTTCCTGAGATATGACGAAATTAAACCTTTACACGTCCATCACGTCGTCATTCTTAGTCACAGCCACCTTTCCGTCACGTCAGTTCCAGCCACATATGTCATCTATAAGTGTGCCAAGTTACAAGTTGTTATGACATTTATTTGTGTGCATATTTATGCTTTTTGTCAGCTTCAGACGCTCACTGAAGCGGCCGCATTCGCCCTCCTGTGGCTGTTTCTGGAATAACACCGGAAATGTTCCAAACATTTGAAATCAAAATATCGCGTTAACCGTACGTTGTAGAGACTTGAGAAGTGGGTCTACCCACCATAATTCGGCTATGCTGAACACGCCGGTCCAACCCCCGCCTCTGTACGACCTTCCGTTCCTGAGATATGACGAAATTAAACCTTTACACGTCCATCACGTCGTCATTCTTAGTCACAGCCACCTTTCCGTCACGTCAGTTCCAGCCACATATGTCATCTATAAGTGTGCCAAGTTACAAGTTGTTATGACATTTATTTGTGTGCATATTTATGCTTTTTGTCAGCTTCAGACGCTCACTGAAGCGCCCGCATTCGCCCTCCTGTGGCTGTTTCTGGAATAACACCGGAAATGTTCCAAACATTTGAAATCAAAATATCGCGTTAACCGTACGTTGTAGAGACTTGAGAAGTGGGTCTACCCACCATAATTCGGCTATGCTGAACACGCCGGTCCAACCCCCGCCTCTGTACGACCTTCCGTTCCTGAGATATGACGAAATTAAACCTTTACACGTCCATCACGTCGTCATTCTTAGTCACAGCCACCTTTCCGTCACGTCAGTTCCAGCCACATATGTCATCTATAAGTGTGCCAAGTTACAAGTTGTTATGACATTTATTTGTGTGCATATTTATGCTTTTTGTCAGCTTCAGACGCTCACTGAAGCGGCCGCATTCGCCCTCCTGTGGCTGTTTCTGGAATAACACCGGAAATGTTCCAAACATTTGAAATCAAAATATCGCGTTAACCGTACGTTGTAGAGACTTGAGAAGTGGGTCTACCCACCATACTTCGGCTATGCTGAACACGCCGGTCCAACCCCCGCCTCTGTACGACCTTCCGTTCCTGAGATATGACGAAATTAAACCTTTACACGTCCATCACGTCGTCATTCTTAGTCACAGCCACCTTTCCGTCACGTCAGTTCCAGCCACATATGTCATCTATAAGTGTGCCAAGTTACAAGTTGTTATGACATTTATTTGTGTGCATATTTATGCTTTTTGTCAGCTTCAGACGCTCACTGAAGCGGCCGCATTCGCCCTCCTGTGGCTGTTTCTGGAATAACACCGGAAATGTTCCAAACATTTGAAATCAAAATATCGCGTTAACCGTACGTTGTAGAGACTTGAGAAGTGGGTCTACCCACCATAATTCGGCTATGCTGAACACGCCGATCCAACCCCCGCCTCTGTACGACCTTCCGTTCCTGAGATATGACGAAATTAAACCTTTACACGTCCATCACGTCGTCATTCTTAGTCACAGCCACCTTTCCGTCACGTCAGTTCCAGCCACATATGTCATCTATAAGTGTGCCAAGTTACAAGTTGTTATGACATTTATTTGTGTGCATATTTATGCTTTTTGTCAGCTTCAGACGCTCACTGAAGCGGCCGCATTCGCCCTCCTGTGGCTGTTTCTGGAATAACACCGGAAATGTTCCAAACATTTGAAATCAAAATATCGCGTTAACCGTACGTTGTAGAGACTTGAGAAGTGGGTCTACCCACCATAATTCGGCTATGCTGAACACGCCGATCCAACCCCCGCCTCTGTACGACCTTCCGTTCCTGAGATATGACGAAATTAAACCTTTACACGTCCATCACGTCGTCATTCTTAGTCACAGCCACCTTTCCGTCACGTCAGTTCCAGCCACATATGTCATCTATAAGTGTGCCAAGTTACAAGTTGTTATGACATTTATTTGTGTGCATATTTATGCTTTTTGTCAGCTTCAGACGCTCACTGAAGCGGCCGCATTCGCCCTCCTGTGGCCGTTTCTGGAATAACACCGGAAATGTTCCAAACATTTGAAATCAAAATATCGCGTTAACCGTACGTTGTAGAGACTTGAGAAGTGGGTCTACCCACCATAATTCGGCTATGCTGAACACGCCGGTCCAACCCCCGCCTCTGTACGACCTTCCGTTCCTGAGATATGACGAAATTAAACCTTTACACGTCCATCACGTCGTCATTCTTAGTCACAGCCACCTTTCCGTCACGTCAGTTCCAGCCACATATGTCATCTATAAGTGTGCCAAGTTACAAGTTGTTATGACATTTATTTGTGTGCATATTTATGCTTTTTGTCAGCTTCAGACGCTCACTGAAGCGGCCGCATTCGCCCTCCTGTGGCTGTTTCTGGAATAACACCGGAAATGTTCCAAACATTTGAAATCAAAATATCGCGTTAACCGTACGTTGTAGAGACTTGAGAAGTGGGTCTACCCACCATACTTCGGCTATGCTGAACACGCCGGTCCAACCCCCGCCTCTGTACGACCTTCCGTTCCTGAGATATGACGAAATTAAACCTTTACACGTCCATCACGTCGTCATTCTTAGTCACAGCCACCTTTCCGTCACGTCAGTTCCAGCCACATATGTCATCTATAAGTGTGCCAAGTTACAAGTTGTTATGACATTTATTTGTGTGCATATTTATGCTTTTTGTCAGCTTCAGACGCTCACTGAAGCGGCCGCATTCGCCCTCCTGTGGCTGTTTCTGGAATAACACCGGAAATGTTCCAAACATTTGAAATCAAAATATCGCGTTAACCGTACGTTGTAGAGACTTGAGAAGTGGGTCTACCCACCATAATTCGGCTATGCTGAACACGCCGATCCAACCCCCGCCTCTGTACGACCTTCCGTTCCTGAGATATGACGAAATTAAACCTTTACACGTCCATCACGTCGTCATTCTTAGTCACAGCCACCTTTCCGTCACGTCAGTTCCAGCCACATATGTCATCTATAAGTGTGCCAAGTTACAAGTTGTTATGACATTTATTTGTGTGCATATTTATGCTTTTTGTCAGCTTCAGACGCTCACTGAAGCGGCCGCATTCGCCCTCCTGTGGCTGTTTCTGGAATAACACCGGAAATGTTCCAAACATTTGAAATCAAAATATCGCGTTAACCGTACGTTGTAGAGACTTGAGAAGTGGGTCCACCCACCATAATTCGGCTATGCTGAACACGCCGGTCCAACCCCCGCCTCTGTAAGACCTTCCGTTCCTGAGATATGACGAAATTAAACCTTTACACGTCCATCACGTCGTCATTCTTAGTCACAGCCACCTTTCCGTCACGTCAGTTCCAGCCACATATGTCATCTATAAGTGTGCCAAGTTACAAGTTGTTATGACATTTATTTGTGTGCATATTTATGCTTTTTGTCAGCTTCAGACGCTCACTGAAGCGCCCGCATTCGCCCTCCTGTGGCCGTTTCTGGAATAACACCGGAAATGTTCCAAACATTTGAAATCAAAATATCGCGTTAACCGTACGTTGTAGAGACTTGAGAAGTGGGTCTACCCACCATAATTCGGCTATGCTGAACACGCCGGTCCAACCCCCGCCTCTGTACGACCTTCCGTTCCTGAGATATGACGAAATTAAACCTTTACACGTCCATCACGTCGTCATTCTTAGTCACAGCCACCTTTCCGTCACGTCAGTTCCAGCCACATATGTCATCTATAAGTGTGCCAAGTTACAAGTTGTTATGACATTTATTTGTGTGCATATTTATGCTTTTTGTCAGCTTCAGACGCTCACTGAAGCGGCCGCATTCGCCCTCCTGTGGCTGTTTCTGGAATAACACCGGAAATGTTCCAAACATTTGAAATCAAAATATCGCGTTAACCGTACGTTGTAGAGACTTGAGAAGTGGGTCTACCCACCATAATTCGGCTATGCTGAACACGCCGGTCCAACCCCCGCCTCTGTACGACCTTCCGTTCCTGAGATATGACGAAATTAAACCTTTACACGTCCATCACGTCGTCATTCTTAGTCACAGCCACCTTTCCGTCACGTCAGTTCCAGCCACATATGTCATCTATAAGTGTGCCAAGTTACAAGTTGTTATGACATTTATTTGCGTGCATATTTATGCTTTTTGTCAGCTTCAGACGCTCACTGAAGCGGCCGCATTCGCCCTCCTGTGGCTGTTTCTGGAATAACACCGGAAATGTTCCAAACATTTGAAATCAAAATATCGCGTTAACCGTACGTTGTAGAGACTTGAGAAGTGGGTCTACCCACCATAATTCGGCTATGCTGAACACGCCGGTCCAACCCCCGCCTCTGTACGACCTTCCGTTCCTGAGATATGACGAAATTAAACCTTTACACGTCCATCACGTCGTCATTCTTAGTCACAGCCACCTTTCCGTCACGTCAGTTCCAGCCACATATGTCATCTATAAGTGTGCCAAGTTACAAGTTGTTATGACATTTATTTGTGTGCATATTTATGCTTTTTGTCAGCTTCAGACGCTCACTGAAGCGGCCGCATTCGCCCTCCTGTGGCTGTTTCTGGAATAACACCGGAAATGTTCCAAACATTTGAAATCAAAATATCGCGTTAACCGTACGTTGTAGAGACTTGAGAAGTGGGTCTACCCACCATAATTCGGCTATGCTGAACACGCCGGTCCAACCCCCGCCTCTGTACGACCTTCCGTTCCTGAGATATGACGAAATTAAACCTTTACACGTCCATCACGTCGTCATTCTTAGTCACAGCCACCTTTCCGTCACGTCAGTTCCAGCCACATATGTCATCTATAAGTGTGCCAAGTTACAAGTTGTTATGACATTTATTTGTGTGCATATTTATGCTTTTTGTCAGCTTCAGACGCTCACTGAAGCGGCCGCATTCGCCCTCCTGTGGCTGTTTCTGGAATAACACCGGAAATGTTCCAAACATTTGAAATCAAAATATCGCGTTAACCGTACGTTGTAGAGACTTGAGAAGTGGGTCTACCCACCATAATTCGGCTATGCTGAACACGCCGATCCAACCCCCGCCTCTGTACGACCTTCCGTTCCTGAGATATGACGAAATTAAACCTTTACACGTCCATCACGTCGTCATTCTTAGTCACAGCCACCTTTCCGTCACGTCAGTTCCAGCCACATATGTCATCTATAAGTGTGCCAAGTTACAAGTTGTTATGACATTTATTTGTGTGCATATTTATGCTTTTTGTCAGCTTCAGACGCTCACTGAAGCGGCCGCATTCGCCCTCCTGTGGCTGTTTCTGGAATAACACCGGAAATGTTCCAAACATTTGAAATCAAAATATCGCGTTAACCGTACGTTGTAGAGACTTGAGAAGTGGGTCTACCCACCATAATTCGGCTATGCTGAACACGCCGGTCCAACCCCCGCCTCTGTACGACCTTCCGTTCCTGAGATATGACGAAATTAAACCTTTACACGTCCATCACGTCGTCATTCTTAGTCACAGCCACCTTTCCGTCACGTCAGTTCCAGCCACATATGTCATCTATAAGTGTGCCAAGTTACAAGTTGTTATGACATTTATTTGTGTGCATATTTATGCTTTTTGTCAGCTTCAGACGCTCACTGAAGCGGCCGCATTCGCCCTCCTGTGGCTGTTTCTGGAATAACACCGGAAATGTTCCAAACATTTGAAATCAAAATATCGCGTTAACCGTACGTTGTAGAGACTTGAGAAGTGGGTCTACCCACCATAATTCGGCTATGCTGAACACGCCGGTCCAACCCCCGCCTCTGTAAGACCTTCCGTTCCTGAGATATGACGAAATTAAACCTTTACACGTCCATCACGTCGTCATTCTTAGTCACAGCCACCTTTCCGTCACGTCAGTTCCAGCCACATATGTCATCTATAAGTGTGCCAAGTTACAAGTTGTTATGACATTTATTTGTGTGCATATTTATGCTTTTTGTCAGCTTCAGACGCTCACTGAAGCGCCCGCATTCGCCCTCCTGTGGCCGTTTCTGGAATAACACCGGAAATGTTCCAAACATTTGAAATCAAAATATCGCGTTAACCGTACGTTGTAGAGACTTGAGAAGTGGGTCTACCCACCATAATTCGGCTATGCTGAACACGCCGGTCCAACCCCCGCCTCTGTACGACCTTCCGTTCCTGAGATATGACGAAATTAAACCTTTACACGTCCATCACGTCGTCATTCTTAGTCACAGCCACCTTTCCGTCACGTCAGTTCCAGCCACATATGTCATCTATAAGTGTGCCAAGTTACAAGTTGTTATGACATTTATTTGTGTGCATATTTATGCTTTTTGTCAGCTTCAGACGCTCACTGAAGCGGCCGCATTCGCCCTCCTGTGGCTGTTTCTGGAATAACACCGGAAATGTTCCAAACATTTGAAATCAAAATATCGCGTTAACCGTACGTTGTAGAGACTTGAGAAGTGGGTCTACCCACCATAATTCGGCTATGCTGAACACGCCGGTCCAACCCCCGCCTCTGTACGACCTTCCGTTCCTGAGATATGACGAAATTAAACCTTTACACGTCCATCACGTCGTCATTCTTAGTCACAGCCACCTTTCCGTCACGTCAGTTCCAGCCACATATGTCATCTATAAGTGTGCCAAGTTACAAGTTGTTATGACATTTATTTGCGTGCATATTTATGCTTTTTGTCAGCTTCAGACGCTCACTGAAGCGGCCGCATTCGCCCTCCTGTGGCTGTTTCTGGAATAACACCGGAAATGTTCCAAACATTTGAAATCGAAATATCGCGTTAACCGTACGTTGTAGAGACTTGAGAAGTGGGTCTACCCACCATAATTCGGCTATGCTGAACACGCCGGTCCAACCCCCGCCTCTGTACGACCTTCCGTTCCTGAGATATGACGAAATTAAACCTTTACACGTCCATCACGTCGTCATTCTTAGTCACAGCCACCTTTCCGTCACGTCAGTTCCAGCCACATATGTCATCTATAAGTGTGCCAAGTTACAAGTTGTTATGACATTTATTTGTGTGCATATTTATGCTTTTTGTCAGCTTCAGACGCTCACTGAAGCGGCCGCATTCGCCCTCCTGTGGCTGTTTCTGGAATAACACCGGAAATGTTCCAAACATTTGAAATCAAAATATCGCGTTAACCGTACGTTGTAGAGACTTGAGAAGTGGGTCTACCCACCATAATTCGGCTATGCTGAACACGCCGGTCCAACCCCCGCCTCTGTACGACCTTCCGTTCCTGAGATATGACGAAATTAAACCTTTACACGTCCATCACGTCGTCATTCTTAGTCACAGCCACCTTTCCGTCACGTCAGTTCCAGCCACATATGTCATCTATAAGTGTGCCAAGTTACAAGTTGTTATGACATTTATTTGTGTGCATATTTATGCTTTTTGTCAGCTTCAGACGCTCACTGAAGCGGCCGCATTCGCCCTCCTGTGGCTGTTTCTGGAATAACACCGGAAATGTTCCAAACATTTGAAATCAAAATATCGCGTTAACCGTACGTTGTAGAGACTTGAGAAGTGGGTCTACCCACCATAATTCGGCTATGCTGAACACGCCGATCCAACCCCCGCCTCTGTACGACCTTCCGTTCCTGAGATATGACGAAATTAAACCTTTACACGTCCATCACGTCGTCATTCTTAGTCACAGCCACCTTTCCGTCACGTCAGTTCCAGCCACATATGTCATCTATAAGTGTGCCAAGTTACAAGTTGTTATGACATTTATTTGTGTGCATATTTATGCTTTTTGTCAGCTTCAGACGCTCACTGAAGCGGCCGCATTCGCCCTCCTGTGGCTGTTTCTGGAATAACACCGGAAATGTTCCAAACATTTGAAATCAAAATATCGCGTTAACCGTACGTTGTAGAGACTTGAGAAGTGGGTCTACCCACCATAATTCGGCTATGCTGAACACGCCGGTCCAACCCCCGCCTCTGTACGACCTTCCGTTCCTGAGATATGACGAAATTAAACCTTTACACGTCCATCACGTCGTCATTCTTAGTCACAGCCACCTTTCCGTCACGTCAGTTCCAGCCACATATGTCATCTATAAGTGTGCCAAGTTACAAGTTGTTATGACATTTATTTGTGTGCATATTTATGCTTTTTGTCAGCTTCAGACGCTCACTGAAGCGGCCGCATTCGCCCTCCTGTGGCTGTTTCTGGAATAACACCGGAAATGTTCCAAACATTTGAAATCAAAATATCGCGTTAACCGTACGTTGTAGAGACTTGAGAAGTGGGTCTACCCACCATAATTCGGCTATGCTGAACACGCCGGTCCAACCCCCGCCTCTGTACGACCTTCCGTTCCTGAGATATGACGAAATTAAACCTTTACACGTCCATCACGTCGTCATTCTTAGTCACAGCCACCTTTCCGTCACGTCAGTTCCAGCCACATATGTCATCTATAAGTGTGCCAAGTTACAAGTTGTTATGACATTTATTTGTGTGCATATTTATGCTTTTTGTCAGCTTCAGACGCTCACTGAAGCGGCCGCATTCGCCCTCCTGTGGCTGTTTCTGGAATAACACCGGAAATGTTCCAAACATTTGAAATCAAAATATCGCGTTAACCGTACGTTGTAGAGACTTGAGAAGTGGGTCTACCCACCATAATTCGGCTATGCTGAACACGCCGATCCAACCCCCGCCTCTGTACGACCTTCCGTTCCTGAGATATGACGAAATTAAACCTTTACACGTCCATCACGTCGTCATTCTTAGTCACAGCCACCTTTCCGTCACGTCAGTTCCAGCCACATATGTCATCTATAAGTGTGCCAAGTTACAAGTTGTTATGACATTTATTTGTGTGCATATTTATGCTTTTTGTCAGCTTCAGACGCTCACTGAAGCGGCCGCATTCGCCCTCCTGTGGCTGTTTCTGGAATAACACCGGAAATGTTCCAAACATTTGAAATCAAAATATCGCGTTAACCGTACGTTGTAGAGACTTGAGAAGTGGGTCTACCCACCATAATTCGGCTATGCTGAACACGCCGGTCCAACCCCCGCCTCTGTACGACCTTCCGTTCCTGAGATATGACGAAATTAAACCTTTACACGTCCATCACGTCGTCATTCTTAGTCACAGCCACCTTTCCGTCACGTCAGTTCCAGCCACATATGTCATCTATAAGTGTGCCAAGTTACAAGTTGTTATGACATTTATTTGTGTGCATATTTATGCTTTTTGTCAGCTTCAGACGCTCACTGAAGCGGCCGCATTCGCCCTCCTGTGGCTGTTTCTGGAATAACACCGGAAATGTTCCAAACATTTGAAATCAAAATATCGCGTTAACCGTACGTTGTAGAGACTTGAGAAGTGGGTCTACCCACCATAATTCGGCTATGCTGAACACGCCGGTCCAACCCCCGCCTCTGTACGACCTTCCGTTCCTGAGATATGACGAAATTAAACCTTTACACGTCCATCACGTCGTCATTCTTAGTCACAGCCACCTTTCCGTCACGTCAGTTCCAGCCACATATGTCATCTATAAGTGTGCCAAGTTACAAGTTGTTATGACATTTATTTGTGTGCATATTTATGCTTTTTGTCAGCTTCAGACGCTCACTGAAGCGGCCGCATTCGCCCTCCTGTGGCTGTTTCTGGAATAACACCGGAAATGTTCCAAACATTTGAAATCAAAATATCGCGTTAACCGTACGTTGTAGAGACTTGAGAAGTGGGTCTACCCACCATAATTCGGCTATGCTGAACACGCCGGTCCAACCCCCGCCTCTGTACGACCTTCCGTTCCTGAGATATGACGAAATTAAACCTTTACACGTCCATCACGTCGTCATTCTTAGTCACACCCACCTTTCCGTCACCTCAGTTATAGCCCTATGTGTCTTCTATAAGTGTACCGAGTTACAAGTTGATGAGACATTTGCTTGTGTGTATATTTATGCTGATTGTAAACTTCTGACGTTCACTGTAGCGGCGCCATGTTTCCACAAGAGGGCAGCATTTTATCTTTTGCCCGTTTCTGGAATGAAACCGGAAACCGGAAATGTCCAAAACTCCATTCATTTTCTTCGAATTATCGCGAGAACGGTACGCTGTAGAGACTTGGAAACCTGGTCTACCCGACATAATTCGGCCACGCTGAACACGCCGGTCCCAACCGCGTCTCTCTACGACCTTCCCTTCCCGAGATATGGCAAAAATAAAGCTTTGCACGCATGTAACGTCTACACCGTAAATCACATCAACCTGTCCGTCACCTCGGTTATAGCCCTATGTGTCATCTATAAGTGTACCGAGTTACAAGCTGATGAGACATTTGCTTGTGTGTATATTTATGCTGATTGTAAACTTCTGACGTTCACTGTAGCGGCGCCATGTTTCCACAAGAGGGCAGCATTTTATCTTTTGGCCGTTTCTGGAATGAAACCGGAAACCGGAAATGTCCAAAACTCCATTCATTTTCTTCGAATTATCGCGAGAACGGTACGCTGTAGAGACTTGGAAACCTGGTCTACCCGACATAATTCGGCCACGCTGAACACGCCGGTCCCAACCGCGTCTCTCTACGACCTTCCCTTCCCGAGATATGGCAAAAATAAAGCTTTGCACGCATGTAACGTCTACACCGTAAATCACATCAACCTGTCCGTCACCTCGGTTATAGCCCTATGTGTCATCTATAAGTGTACCGAGTTACAAGTTGATGAGACATTTGCTTGTGTGTATATTTATGCTGATTGTAAACTTCTGACGTTCACTGTAGCGGCGCCATGTTTCCACAAGAGGGCAGCATTTTATCTTTTGGCCGTTTCTGGAATGAAACCGGAAACCGGAAATGTCCAAAACTCCATTCATTTTCTTCGAATTATCGCGAGAACGGTACGCTGTAGAGACTTGGAAACCTGGTCTACCCGACATAATTCGGCCACGCTGAACACGCCGGTCCCAACCGCGTCTCTCTACGACCTTCCCTTCCCGAGATATGGCAAAAATAAAGCTTTGCACGCATGTAACGTCTACACCGTAAATCACATCAACCTGTCCGTCACCTCGGTTATAGCCCTATGTGTCATCTATAAGTGTACCGAGTTACAAGTTGATGAGACATTTGCTTGTGTGTATATTTATGCTGATTGTAAACTTCTGACGTTCACTGTAGCGGCGCCATGTTTCCACAAGAGGGCAGCATTTTATCTTTTGGCCGTTTCTGGAATGAAACCGGAAACCGGAAATGTCCAAAACTCCATTCATTTTCTTCGAATTATCGCGAGAACGGTACGCTGTAGAGACTTGGAAACCTGGTCTACCCGACATAATTCGGCCACGCTGAACACGCCGGTCCCAACCGCGTCTCTCTACGACCTTCCCTTCCCGAGATATGGCAAAAATAAAGCTTTGCACGCATGTAACGTCTACACCGTAAATCACATCAACCTGTCCGTCACCTCGGTTATAGCCCTATGTGTCATCTATAAGTGTACCGAGTTACAAGCTGATGAGACATTTGCTTGTGTGCATATTTATGCTTTTTGTCAGCTTCAGACGCTCACTGAAGCGGCCGCATTCGCCCTCCTGTGGCTGTTTCTGGAATAACACCGGAAATGTTCCAAACATTTGAAATCAAAATATCGCGTTAACCGTACGTTGTAGAGACTTGAGAAGTGGGTCTGCCCACCATAATTCGGCTATGCTGAACACGCCGGTCCAACCCCCGCCTCTGTACGACCTTCCGTTCCTGAGATATGACGAAATTAAACCTTTACACGTCCATCACGTCGTCATTCTTAGTCACAGCCACCTTTCCGTCACGTCAGTTCCAGCCACATATGTCATCTATAAGTGTGCCAAGTTACAAGTTGTTATGACATTTATTTGTGTGCATATTTATGCTTTTTGTCAGCTTCAGACGCTCACTGAAGCGGCCGCATTCGCCCTCCTGTGGCTGTTTCTGGAATAACACCGGAAATGTTCCAAACATTTGAAATCTAAATATCGCGTTAACCGTACGTTGTAGAGACTTGAGAAGTGGGTCTACCCACCATAATTCGGCTATGCTGAACACGCCGGTCCAACCCCCGCCTCTGTACGACCTTCCGTTCCTGAGATATGACGAAATTAAACCTTTACACGTCCATCACGTCGTCATTCTTAGTCACACCCACCTTTCCGTCACCTCAGTTATAGCCCTATGTGTCTTCTATAAGTGTACCGAGTTACAAGTTGATGAGACATTTGCTTGTGTGTATATTTATGCTGATTGTAAACTTCTGACGTTCACTGTAGCGGCGCCATGTTTCCACAAGAGGGCAGCATTTTATCTTTTGGCCGTTTCTGGAATGAAACCGGAAACCGGAAATGTCCAAAACTCCATTCATTTTCTTCGAATTATCGCGAGAACGGTACGCTGTAGAGACTTGGAAACCTGGTCTACCCGACATAATTCGGCCACGCTGAACACGCCGGTCCCAACCGCGTCTCTCTACGACCTTCCCTTCCCGAGATATGGCAAAAATAAAGCTTTGCACGCATGTAACGTCTACACCGTAAATCACATCAACCTGTCCGTCACCTCGGTTATAGCCCTATGTGTCATCTATAAGTGTACCGAGTTACAAGTTGATGAGACATTTGCTTGTGTGTATATTTATGCTGATTGTAAACTTCTGACGTTCACTGTAGCGGCGCCATGTTTCCACAAGAGGGCAGCATTTTATCTTTTGGCCGTTTCTGGAATGAAACCGGAAACCGGAAATGTCCAAAACTCCATTCATTTTCTTCGAATTATCGCGAGAACGGTACGCTGTAGAGACTTGGAAACCTGGTCTACCCGACATAATTCGGCCACGCTGAACACGCCGGTCCCAACCGCGTCTCTCTACGACCTTCCCTTCCCGAGATATGGCAAAAATAAAGCTTTGCACGCATGTAACGTCTACACCGTAAATCACATCAACCTGTCCGTCACCTCGGTTATAGCCCTATGTGTCATCTATAAGTGTACCGAGTTACAAGCTGATGAGACATTTGCTTGTGTGTATATTTATGCTGATTGTAAACTACTGACGTTCACTGTAGCGGCGCCATGTTTCCACAAGAGGGCAGCATTTTATCTTTTGGCCGTTTCTGGAATGAAACCGGAAACCGGAAATGTCCAAAACTCCATTCATTTTCTTCGAATTATCGCGAGAACGGTACGCTGTAGAGACTTGGAAACCTGGTCTACCCGACATAATTCGGCCACGCTGAACACGCCGGTCCCAACCGCGTCTCTCTACGACCTTCCCTTCCCGAGATATGGCAAAAATAAAGCTTTGCACGCATGTAACGTCTACACCGTAAATCACATCAACCTGTCCGTCACCTCGGTTATAGCCCTATGTGTCATCTATAAGTGTACCGAGTTACAAGCTGATGAGACATTTGCTTGTGTGTATATTTATGCTGATTGTAAACTTCTGACGTTCACTGTAGTGGCGCCATGTTTCCACAAGAGGGCAGCATTTTATCTTTTGGCCGTTTCTGGAATGAAACCGGAAACCGGAAATGTCCAAAACTCCATTCATTTTCTTCGAATTATCGCGAGAACGGTACGCTGTAGAGACTTGGAAACCTGGTCTACCCGACATAATTCGGCCACGCTGAACACGCCGGTCCCAACCGCGTCTCTCTACGACCTTCCCTTCCCGAGATATGGCAAAAATAAAGCTTTGCACGCATGTAACGTCTACACCGTAAATCACATCAACCTGTCCGTCACCTCGGTTATAGCCCTATGTGTCATCTATAAGTGTACCGAGTTACAAGCTGATGAGACATTTGCTTGTGTGTATATTTATGCTGATTGTAAACTTCTGACGTTCACTGTAGCGGCGCCATGTTTCCACAAGAGGGCAGCATTTTATCTTTTGGCCGTTTCTGGAATGAAACCGGAAACCGGAAATGTCCAAAACTCCATTCATTTTCTTCGAATTATCGCGAGAACGGTACGCTGTAGAGACTTGGAAACCTGGTCTACCCGACATAATTCGGCCACGCTGAACACGCCGGTCCCAACCGCGTCTCTCTACGACCTTCCCTTCCCGAGATATGGCAAAAATAAAGCTTTGCACGCATGTAACGTCTACACCGTAAATCACATCAACCTGTCCGTCACCTCGGTTATAGCCCTATGTGTCATCTATAAGTGTACCGAGTTACAAGTTGATGAGACATTTGCTTGTGTGTATATTTATGCTGATTGTAAACTTCTGACGTTCACTGTAGCGGCGCCATGTTTCCACAAGAGGGCAGCATTTTATCTTTTGGCCGTTTCTGGAATGAAACCGGAAACCGGAAATGTCCAAAACTCCATTCATTTTCTTCGAATTATCGCGAGAACGGTACGCTGTAGAGACTTGGAAACCTGGTCTACCCGACATAATTCGGCCACGCTGAACACGCCGGTCCCAACCGCGTCTCTCTACGACCTTCCCTTCCCGAGATATGGCAAAAATAAAGCTTTGCACGCATGTAACGTCTACACCGTAAATCACATCAACCTGTCCGTCACCTCGGTTATAGCCCTATGTGTCATCTATAAGTGTACCGAGTTACAAGCTGATGAGACATTTGCTTGTGTGCATATTTATGCTTTTTGTCAGCTTCAGACGCTCACTGAAGCGGCCGCATTCGCCCTCCTGTGGCTGTTTCTGGAATAACACCGGAAATGTTCCAAACATTTGAAATCAAAATATCGCGTTAACCGTACGTTGTAGAGACTTGAGAAGTGGGTCTGCCCACCATAATTCGGCTATGCTGAACACGCCGGTCCAACCCCCGCCTCTGTACGACCTTCCGTTCCTGAGATATGACGAAATTAAACCTTTACACGTCCATCACGTCGTCATTCTTAGTCACAGCCACCTTTCCGTCACGTCAGTTCCAGCCACATATGTCATCTATAAGTGTGCCAAGTTACAAGTTGTTATGACATTTATTTGTGTGCATATTTATGCTTTTTGTCAGCTTCAGACGCTCACTGAAGCGGCCGCATTCGCCCTCCTGTGGCTGTTTCTGGAATAACACCGGAAATGTTCCAAACATTTGAAATCTAAATATCGCGTTAACCGTACGTTGTAGAGACTTGAGAAGTGGGTCTACCCACCATAATTCGGCTATGCTGAACACGCCGGTCCAACCCCCGCCTCTGTACGACCTTCCGTTCCTGAGATATGACGAAATTAAACCTTTACACGTCCATCACGTCGTCATTCTTAGTCACACCCACCTTTCCGTCACCTCAGTTATAGCCCTATGTGTCTTCTATAAGTGTACCGAGTTACAAGTTGATGAGACATTTGCTTGTGTGTATATTTATGCTGATTGTAAACTTCTGACGTTCACTGTAGCGGCGCCATGTTTCCACAAGAGGGCAGCATTTTATCTTTTGGCCGTTTCTGGAATGAAACCGGAAACCGGAAATGTCCAAAACTCCATTCATTTTCTTCGAATTATCGCGAGAACGGTACGCTGTAGAGACTTGGAAACCTGGTCTACCCGACATAATTCGGCCACGCTGAACACGCCGGTCCCAACCGCGTCTCTCTACGACCTTCCCTTCCCGAGATATGGCAAAAATAAAGCTTTGCACGCATGTAACGTCTACACCGTAAATCACATCAACCTGTCCGTCACCTCGGTTATAGCCCTATGTGTCATCTATAAGTGTACCGAGTTACAAGTTGATGAGACATTTGCTTGTGTGTATATTTATGCTGATTGTAAACTTCTGACGTTCACTGTAGCGGCGCCATGTTTCCACAAGAGGGCAGCATTTTATCTTTTGGCCGTTTCTGGAATGAAACCGGAAACCGGAAATGTCCAAAACTCCATTCATTTTCTTCGAATTATCGCGAGAACGGTACGCTGTAGAGACTTGGAAACCTGGTCTACCCGACATAATTCGGCCACGCTGAACACGCCGGTCCCAACCGCGTCTCTCTACGACCTTCCCTTCCCGAGATATGGCAAAAATAAAGCTTTGCACGCATGTAACGTCTACACCGTAAATCACATCAACCTGTCCGTCACCTCGGTTATAGCCCTATGTGTCATCTATAAGTGTACCGAGTTACAAGTTGATGAGACATTTGCTTGTGTGTATATTTATGCTGATTGTAAACTTCTGACGTTCACTGTAGCGGCGCCATGTTTCCACAAGAGGGCAGCATTTTATCTTTTGGCCGTTTCTGGAATGAAACCGGAAACCGGAAATGTCCAAAACTCCATTCATTTTCTTCGAATTATCGCGAGAACGGTACGCTGTAGAGACTTGGAAACCTGGTCTACCCGACATAATTCGGCCACGCTGAACACGCCGGTCCCAACCGCGTCTCTCTACGACCTTCCCTTCCCGAGATATGGCAAAAATAAAGCTTTGCACGCATGTAACGTCTACACCGTAAATCACATCAACCTGTCCGTCACCTCGGTTATAGCCCTATGTGTCATCTATAAGTGTACCGAGTTACAAGTTGATGAGACATTTGCTTGTGTGTATATTTATGCTGATTGTAAACTTCTGACGTTCACTGTAGCGGCGCCATGTTTCCACAAGAGGGCAGCATTTTATCTTTTGGCCGTTTCTGGAATGAAACCGGAAACCGGAAATGTCCAAAACTCCATTCATTTTCTTCGAATTATCGCGAGAACGGTACGCTGTAGAGACTTGGAAACCTGGTCTACCCGACATAATTCGGCCACGCTGAACACGCCGGTCCCAACCGCGTCTCTCTACGACCTTCCCTTCCCGAGATATGGCAAAAATAAAGCTTTGCACGCATGTAACGTCTACACCGTAAATCACATCAACCTGTCCGTCACCTCGGTTATAGCCCTATGTGTCATCTATAAGTGTACCGAGTTACAAGCTGATGAGACATTTGCTTGTGTGCATATTTATGCTTTTTGTCAGCTTCAGACGCTCACTGAAGCGGCCGCATTCGCCCTCCTGTGGCTGTTTCTGGAATAACACCGGAAATGTTCCAAACATTTGAAATCAAAATATCGCGTTAACCGTACGTTGTAGAGACTTGAGAAGTGGGTCTGCCCACCATAATTCGGCTATGCTGAACACGCCGGTCCAACCCCCGCCTCTGTACGACCTTCCGTTCCTGAGATATGACGAAATTAAACCTTTACACGTCCATCACGTCGTCATTCTTAGTCACAGCCACCTTTCCGTCACGTCAGTTCCAGCCACATATGTCATCTATAAGTGTGCCAAGTTACAAGTTGTTATGACATTTATTTGTGTGCATATTTATGCTTTTTGTCAGCTTCAGACGCTCACTGAAGCGGCCGCATTCGCCCTCCTGTGGCTGTTTCTGGAATAACACCGGAAATGTTCCAAACATTTGAAATCAAAATATCGCGTTAACCGTACGTTGTAGAGACTTGAGAAGTGGGTCTACCCACCATAATTCGGCTATGCTGAACACGCCGGTCCAACCCCCGCCTCTGTACGACCTTCCGTTCCTGAGATATGACGAAATTAAACCTTTACACGTCCATCACGTCGTCATTCTTAGTCACACCCACCTTTCCGTCACCTCAGTTATAGCCCTATGTGTCTTCTATAAGTGTACCGAGTTACAAGTTGATGAGACATTTGCTTGTGTGTATATTTATGCTGATTGTAAACTTCTGACGTTCACTGTAGCGGCGCCATGTTTCCACAAGAGGGCAGCATTTTATCTTTTGGCCGTTTCTGGAATGAAACCGGAAACCGGAAATGTCCAAAACTCCATTCATTTTCTTCGAATTATCGCGAGAACGGTACGCTGTAGAGACTTGGAAACCTGGTCTACCCGACATAATTCGGCCACGCTGAACACGCCGGTCCCAACCGCGTCTCTCTACGACCTTCCCTTCCCGAGATATGGCAAAAATAAAGCTTTGCACGCATGTAACGTCTACACCGTAAATCACATCAACCTGTCCGTCACCTCGGTTATAGCCCTATGTGTCATCTATAAGTGTACCGAGTTACAAGTTGATGAGACATTTGCTTGTGTGTATATTTATGCTGATTGTAAACTTCTGACGTTCACTGTAGCGGCGCCATGTTTCCACAAGAGGGCAGCATTTTATCTTTTGGCCGTTTCTGGAATGAAACCGGAAACCGGAAATGTCCAAAACTCCATTCATTTTCTTCGAATTATCGCGAGAACGGTACGCTGTAGAGACTTGGAAACCTGGTCTACCCGACATAATTCGGCCACGCTGAACACGCCGGTCCCAACCGCGTCTCTCTACGACCTTCCCTTCCCGAGATATGGCAAAAATAAAGCTTTGCACGCATGTAACGTCTACACCGTAAATCACATCAACCTGTCCGTCACCTCGGTTATAGCCCTATGTGTCATCTATAAGTGTACCGAGTTACAAGTTGATGAGACATTTGCTTGTGTGTATATTTATGCTGATTGTAAACTTCTGACGTTCACTGTAGCGGCGCCATGTTTCCACAAGAGGGCAGCATTTTATCTTTTGGCCGTTTCTGGAATGAAACCGGAAACCGGAAATGTCCAAAACTCCATTCATTTTCTTCGAATTATCGCGAGAACGGTACGCTGTAGAGACTTGGAAACCTGGTCTACCCGACATAATTCGGCCACGCTGAACACGCCGGTCCCAACCGCGTCTCTCTACGACCTTCCCTTCCCGAGATATGGCAAAAATAAAGCTTTGCACGCATGTAACGTCTACACCGTAAATCACATCAACCTGTCCGTCACCTCGGTTATAGCCCTATGTGTCATCTATAAGTGTACCGAGTTACAAGCTGATGAGACATTTGCTTGTGTGTATATTTATGCTGATTGTAAACTACTGACGTTCACTGTAGCGGCGCCATGTTTCCACAAGAGGGCAGCATTTTATCTTTTGGCCGTTTCTGGAATGAAACCGGAAACCGGAAATGTCCAAAACTCCATTCATTTTCTTCGAATTATCGCGAGAACGGTACGCTGTAGAGACTTGGAAACCTGGTCTACCCGACATAATTCGGCCACGCTGAACACGCCGGTCCCAACCGCGTCTCTCTACGACCTTCCCTTCCCGAGATATGGCAAAAATAAAGCTTTGCACGCATGTAACGTCTACACCGTAAATCACATCAACCTGTCCGTCACCTCGGTTATAGCCCTATGTGTCATCTATAAGTGTACCGAGTTACAAGCTGATGAGACATTTGCTTGTGTGTATATTTATGCTGATTGTAAACTTCTGACGTTCACTGTAGTGGCGCCATGTTTCCACAAGAGGGCAGCATTTTATCTTTTGGCCGTTTCTGGAATGAAACCGGAAACCGGAAATGTCCAAAACTCCATTCATTTTCTTCGAATTATCGCGAGAACGGTACGCTGTAGAGACTTGGAAACCTGGTCTACCCGACATAATTCGGCCACGCTGAACACGCCGGTCCCAACCGCGTCTCTCTACGACCTTCCCTTCCCGAGATATGGCAAAAATAAAGCTTTGCACGCATGTAACGTCTACACCGTAAATCACATCAACCTGTCCGTCACCTCGGTTATAGCCCTATGTGTCATCTATAAGTGTACCGAGTTACAAGCTGATGAGACATTTGCTTGTGTGCATATTTATGCTTTTTGTCAGCTTCAGACGCTCACTGAAGCGGCCGCATTCGCCCTCCTGTGGCTGTTTCTGGAATAACACCGGAAATGTTCCAAACATTTGAAATCAAAATATCGCGTTAACCGTACGTTGTAGAGACTTGAGAAGTGGGTCTGCCCACCATAATTCGGCTATGCTGAACACGCCGGTCCAACCCCCGCCTCTGTACGACCTTCCGTTCCTGAGATATGACGAAATTAAACCTTTACACGTCCATCACGTCGTCATTCTTAGTCACAGCCACCTTTCCGTCACGTCAGTTCCAGCCACATATGTCATCTATAAGTGTGCCAAGTTACAAGTTGTTATGACATTTATTTGTGTGCATATTTATGCTTTTTGTCAGCTTCAGACGCTCACTGAAGCGGCCGCATTCGCCCTCCTGTGGCTGTTTCTGGAATAACACCGGAAATGTTCCAAACATTTGAAATCAAAATATCGCGTTAACCGTACGTTGTAGAGACTTGAGAAGTGGGTCTACCCACCATAATTCGGCTATGCTGAACACGCCGGTCCAACCCCCGCCTCTGTACGACCTTCCGTTCCTGAGATATGACGAAATTAAACCT
Source organism: Brachionichthys hirsutus (assembly GCF_040956055.1). Classification (NCBI taxonomy): domain Eukaryota; kingdom Metazoa; phylum Chordata; class Actinopteri; order Lophiiformes; family Brachionichthyidae; genus Brachionichthys; species Brachionichthys hirsutus. Next base: position 78,166 of record NC_090901.1, read on the forward strand.
TTACACGTCCATCACGTCGTCATTCTTAGTCACACCCACCTTTCCGTCACCTCAGTTATAGCCCTATGTGTCTTCTATAAGTGTACCGAGTTACAAGTTGATGAGCCATTTGCTTGTGTGTATATTTATGCTGATTGTAAACTTCTGACGTTCACTGTAGCGGCGCCATGTTTCCACAAGAGGGCAGCATTTTATCTTTTGGCCGTTTCTGGAATGAAACCGGAAACCGGAAATGTCCAAAACTCCATTCATTTTCTTCGAATTATCGCGAGAACGGTACGCTGTAGAGACTTGGAAACCTGGTCTACCCGACATAATTCGGCCACGCTGAACACGCCGGTCCCAACCGCGTCTCTCTACGACCTTCCCTTCCCGAGATATGGCAAAAATAAAGCTTTGCACGCATGTAACGTCTACACCGTAAATCACATCAACCTGTCCGTCACCTCGGTTATAGCCCTATGTGTCATCTATAAGTGTACCGAGTTACAAGTTGATGAGACATTTGCTTGTGTGTATATTTATGCTGATTGTAAACTTCTGACGTTTACTGTAGCGGCGCCATGTTTCCACAAGAGGGCAGCATTTTATCTTTTGGCCGTTTCTGGAATGAAACCGGAAACCGGAAATGTCCAAAACTCCATTCATTTTCTTCGAATTATCGCGAGAACGGTACGCTGTAGAGACTTGGAAACCTGGTCTACCCGACATAATTCGGCCACGCTGAACACGCCGGTCCCAACCGCGTCTCTCTACGACCTTCCCTTCCCGAGATATGGCAAAAATAAAGCTTTGCACGCATGTAACGTCTACACCGTAAATCACATCAACCTGTCCGTCACCTCGGTTATAGCCCTATGTGTCATCTATAAGTGTACCGAGTTACAAGTTGATGAGACATTTGCTTGTGTGTATATTTATGCTGATTGTAAACTTCTGACGTTCACTGTAGCGGCGCCATGTTTCCACAAGAGGGCAGCATTTTATCTTTTGGCCGTTTCTGGAATGAAACCGGAAACCGGAAATGTCCAAAACTCCATTCATTTTCTTCGAATTATCGCGAGAACGGTACGCTGTAGAGACTTGGAAACCTGGTCTACCCGACATAATTCGGCCACGCTGAACACGCCGGTCCCAACCGCGTCTCTCTACGACCTTCCCTTCCCGAGATATGGCAAAAATAAAGCTTTGCACGCATGTAACGTCTACACCGTAAATCACATCAACCTGTCCGTCACCTCGGTTATAGCCCTATGTGTCATCTATAAGTGTACCGAGTTACAAGCTGATGAGACATTTGCTTGTGTGTATATTTATGCTGATTGTAAACTACTGACGTTCACTGTAGCGGCGCCATGTTTCCACAAGAGGGCAGCATTTTATCTTTTGGCCGTTTCTGGAATGAAACCGGAAACCGGAAATGTCCAAAACTCCATTCATTTTCTTCGAATTATCGCGAGAACGGTACGCTGTAGAGACTTGGAAACCTGGTCTACCCGACATAATTCGGCCACGCTGAACACGCCGGTCCCAACCGCGTCTCTCTACGACCTTCCCTTCCCGAGATATGGCAAAAATAAAGCTTTGCACGCATGTAACGTCTACACCGTAAATCACATCAACCTGTCCGTCACCTCGGTTATAGCCCTATGTGTCATCTATAAGTGTACCGAGTTACAAGCTGATGAGACATTTGCTTGTGTGTATATTTATGCTGATTGTAAACTTCTGACGTTCACTGTAGCGGCGCCATGTTTCCACAAGAGGGCAGCATTTTATCTTTTGGCCGTTTCTGGAATGAAACCGGAAACCGGAAATGTCCAAAACTCCATTCATTTTCTTCGAATTATCGCGAGAACGGTACGCTGTAGAGACTTGGAAACCTGGTCTACCCGACATAATTCGGCCACGCTGAACACGCCGGTCCCAACCGCGTCTCTCTACGACCTTCCCTTCCCGAGATATGGCAAAAATAAAGCTTTGCACGCATGTAACGTCTACACCGTAAATCACATCAACCTGTCCGTCACCTCGGTTATAGCCCTATGTGTCATCTATAAGTGTACCGAGTTACAAGTTGATGAGACATTTGCTTGTGTGTATATTTATGCTGATTGTAAACTTCTGACGTTCACTGTAGCGGCGCCATGTTTCCACAAGAGGGCAGCATTTTATCTTTTGGCCGTTTCTGGAATGAAACCGGAAACCGGAAATGTCCAAAACTCCATTCATTTTCTTCGAATTATCGCGAGAACGGTACGCTGTAGAGACTTGGAAACCTGGTCTACCCGACATAATTCGGCCACGCTGAACACGCCGGTCCCGACCGCGTCTCTCTACGACCTTCCCTTCCCGAGATATGGCAAAAATAAAGCTTTGCACGCATGTAACGTCTACACCGTAAATCACATCAACCTGTCCGTCACCTCGGTTATAGCCCTATGTGTCATCTATAAGTGTACCGAGTTACAAGCTGATGAGACATTTGCTTGTGTGTATATTTATGCTGATTGTAAACTTCTGACGTTCACTGTAGCGGCGCCATGTTTCCACAAGAGGGCAGCATTTTATCTTTTGGCCGTTTCTGGAATGAAACCGGAAACCGGAAATGTCCAAAACTCCATTCATTTTCTTCGAATTATCGCGAGAACGGTACGCTGTAGAGACTTGGAAACCTGGTCTACCCGACATAATTCGGCCACGCTGAACACGCCGGTCCCAACCGCGTCTCTCTACGACCTTCCCTTCCCGAGATATGGCAAAAATAAAGCTTTGCACGCATGTAACGTCTACACCGTAAATCACATCAACCTGTCCGTCACCTCGGTTATAGCCCTATGTGTCATCTATAAGTGTACCGAGTTACAAGTTGATGAGACATTTGCTTGTGTGTATATTTATGCTGATTGTAAACTTCTGACGTTCACTGTAGCGGCGCCATGTTTCCACAAGAGGGCAGCATTTTATCTTTTGGCCGTTTCTGGAATGAAACCGGAAACCGGAAATGTCCAAAACTCCATTCATTTTCTTCGAATTATCGCGAGAACGGTACGCTGTAGAGACTTGGAAACCTGGTCTACCCGACATAATTCGGCCACGCTGAACACGCCGGTCCCGACCGCGTCTCTCTACGACCTTCCCTTCCCGAGATATGGCAAAAATAAAGCTTTGCACGCATGTAACGTCTACACCGTAAATCACATCAACCTGTCCGTCACCTCGGTTATAGCCCTATGTGTCATCTATAAGTGTACCGAGTTACAAGCTGATGAGACATTTGCTCAAAGAGTTTTGACTTTTCTTTCCCAATCTCTCTCTTCCCTGGAGCGATTGGGCAGAATTTTTTATATGTTATTCTCTGGTGAAGGTGGAGTGGTTGTGCACTGGTTTGACCTCTCTCGGCCTTGTCGTTTGCCCGTGGCGGGCCATCGAGCGTGGAATTTTCAGCCATTTGGGGCCGCTTAGCTGGGCCCCCGTAGCACCGAACGACTTGCAATTTTCAGGAGGCCCTCGCCTGACGCCTCTGAACCGGAATCCAGAGTTTGGAGGCGTTGGCACGTAGCCAAAGCTACTTCCTGTATGGAAGGTGCCAGCGACACACTTCCTCCAGATTCTGATTCTACACATCACGGAGATGGCCCGGTGCTGTTTTCAGGCCCGCAGCGGCATGGGAAGCCAAATGAGGGCCAAAGAGCAGACTGTGTGTGGCCATGTCAACAAGTCGAACCGGCGGACTCCGTTTCCCAGCAGCCCAGGGGCCCGGCGCTTTAAGTGACGTACATATATTCCACGAAAAACGCGGACCGGCCGCCGACGAAAGTGACGTAAGTATTTTCCGCGAAAAGAGTGTGACTCCGCCGAAGCGACGCGCAGGTAAGATGGATAATTTATGACATTTCGGTGCCCGCCGCGGCCGATCTCGTGGATTACGTCGACGGTACAGCCGGTGTGCTTGTGTACTGCGGCGAAGACGAGGCGTTAGCCGATCTTTGATAGCTTTTACCCTCCGCGTACGGCGTTAACGTTAGCAACGGAAGTGACGTCTTATTCACGGGAAAACGGCGGACGCCAATCAAAGGTAATACCCTTAAATTGCGACACTTTGGAGATGGTACGGGACGGGTTCCTGCGTTGTGTTTCGTGTACGATGAAGACGAGGCGTTCAGCGATCTTTAATAGCTTGTATTCGCCGTGTACGGCGGCCTTAGCATTGGCCAGGCGTCTAGGTTCGTCGTGCGCATGCGCGACCCCCGTTGCACGCTGGGTAACGGAGTCGTCTTCGACGAGGCGACTCCAAATCCTGCCCGACACGGTTTTGAGCTGGAAATCGCTGGGCGAGGGGAGCCGCATCTGCGGTCTTCGAGTGCCCCCAACTGGTCGAAAAGTATATCGCACAGCTTTATGTGTTAGTGTTTGGACCGGCCGTATTAAATACACAGTTGACGCCTTTGCTGTTCTGTGTACTTGTTTATTATGGAAATACACGTTTATATATCGTGCTACGTATCGAGACGGCTTCCAGAAATATGTGTTTTTGGACCGGCCGATGCGTATTAAATACACAGTTGACGCCCTTGCGCTTGCTTGGCTCGTTTGATTATTAAAATACATATCTGTTTAAGATCGTAATATACTTTAAGGGTGACGGAACGCCAGGCGCCGTGCGCCGCGGAGGAAACCGCAGAGGCTTCGTGGGCGAGGCGGCCGGGTTTAGGCGCTCAAGAGGCGGCCGAGCCGATTTGAGGAGCCGCCGTGCGCCGCGGAGGAAACCGCTGGGTACGGTCTTCGGGTGCAATATGTGTTTGGACCAGCCGATGCGTATTAAGTACACAGTTGACGCCGTTGTACTTGCTTGACTTGGTTTATTATTAAAATACATAAATGCATATTTATTTAATATGGTTACATACTTCCAGGATGACTCGGTTACTACTTTTTTCGACAGTTGATGCCTTGGAGGATCCTTCCTGCCTTTGGAGCACCCGTCCTGCCACCTGTCCAGCCGTGGAGGATCCGTGCAGTTCACTGTTCTGTGTATTACAGTCTATTCTGTGTATTAAGGTGTATTCTTGCAAACACTTGTACTTCATTTGTGTATAATCAACTGTCTGTAATCTTGCTAGCACGGAATGGTTGTCCAGATTTTGTAGATCGTTCGTGCAGTACCGACCTGCATGTGGACGACCTGTCCAGCCTTTGGATGACCCGTCCTGCTGTGGACCCCTCTTGCTGTTGAGAACCCGTCCAGCCTTGGAGTACCCGTACAGTTCAATATTCTGTGTATTAAAGTTTATTCTTGCAAACACGTGTACTTCATTTGTGTCAACTGTCTGTAATCTTGCTACGATGTAATTATTGTCCAGATTATGGAGGTAAGTCGAAGTGGTCGCGGGATTTCTACCCTGAAGGGCCCCGGTCCCGGATTTGTACCCTGCAGGGCACACGCCGCGTGAAATATGACAACAATCCACATCTCTACTGTATGCAGTGACTCTACAATGCTTAGTTAACCCCCCCACCGTCAGCTCAGCTGTTCCCGAGGGACTGCGCTGGTTTGAAAATATCGTCTTCGATGTGCAAGTACTAGCGGGTACGGATAATGCACAAGATTGTCCTTAACGTGTACTTACGACCGCGGTATTACTGTATTTTTTTGCTGTTAATAAAAAATTATGATTTATGAATATGATCACGTCTCCCATCTTCATGCACGGCGCTGCGATCAGCGGTCGGATCCGCCTTATTTACATCAAGGAAATGAGTTTCTAGTGTACTACTAGTTTCCATAAAAGCACCAAATGAAGATCAGCAGATAGATTATTAATAAAATCACATTAAACGGTTAGGGGAGTTAGTGTATAATACAGCTCAATTGCACTTCCTGTGGCGAAGTTGAGTTTTTAATATTTTCATAAAATTTCAATAATAAATAATAAAATTTATTCCAATAAGTTAGCCTGTTTAGGGTCTGATACTACAAAGGGGTCTTACGGCGAAAGCGTGCTTCATATGCTTATGTGTTAATATTCATAAAATTTCATACAAAAATAGTTTCAATAAGTTGGTATGTTTAGGGTCTGATACTGCAAAGGGGTCTTACGGCGAAAGCGTGCTTCATATTCATTACTAATACGCATAATAACGTGTAAGTAACGTGTAAGTAACATGTCTTATTAACAAAGATTATTGAAAAAGGCCTGATTCAAATGACCCCTGGTGGACCGAAACAGCCACTGTTTTCATCAGGGGGAAAGTGTTCACTGGTATAGTGCTCCACATAGACAATGAATGGAGGCAGAAGACACCATAGTCAAAACACTCAAATGGAGACACTTTATGCGTAAGCGGACGGGAAAAATAGCACTTTAGCGGTGCAAGTCCCTAACCCTAACCTCAACCCTAAATGCAGTATACGCTGACAAGTGGTTATGTTTTTTGTTTGATGATTTAGTTTCACGGTGCTTGAATAAAGTACGTAAAGCAACTACACCCGTTGGTGACTCCCTGCACTTATTTCGACGCCGAGGGCTGCAACAACGTCTACACCGTAAGTCATATCAACGTGTCCGTCACGTCATTTATAGCCCTATAAAAAAAAGGAAAAAAGTGTGTATTCAAAAGTAATAATTAATTATAATTAATAAGATTTAATTATAATATGTCGTGCATTTATGGCTTTCCTACATGTTGTGGCCGAATATTATTATAGTGCATGAACGGTGCAGGTAAGTTCTTAAATGCTAATCTTTTTCACATTCTTTTTTAAAATAAATTCAAATGATACGGATATTAAAATGTAAATTGTAATTTAACAATGATATTACGTGTACAGTAGTCCCTCGAAATAATGTGGTTCATCTTCCGCGACTTCGCTGCTTCGCAGAGTTTTAATGCAATTTTTTGCACTTGAACGCACCTTGAAGTGGCCAAGGACGAAGAGGCGCGGTCGGAGGAACTGTGAAATACGCGCGAGTCGCTATTAATCATTTCTCATGTGTTAAACCTTGTAGGTTGATCATTAAAATTAAATTCGTTATTTCTAAAAGCTATCATGTTTATTTGTTAAGCGTTTGTTTTGTAGCGCTCTTATTCTCTGTGTAAAAAGAGGCTTTTATTTTGTAGGAGCAGACACGTCACGTCCCTTTTGAGTTATGTTTCTTCCTGTTGATACATGTAGCCGCTGCTGTGCTAAGCTATCCAATAAAACAGCATGAGAGGCTAAAGACAGCACGAGTAGAATATTTGTTCTTCTGCACTCCAAGCGGCTCTTTCCTCGACCTGCACGCCTTAACATTATTAACAGGAAAACGTTTACTGTACGTACTATATATTTATATTTCTCCAACAAATGTTTAGTTCTGAAAAGGTTTTGATCTTTGGTTTCATTCTATAATACTGAAACAATCTATTTAGATTAATGCCTGACTGTTAAAACGTGTATAAAGTGTGTGGTGAGGGGTTTTACAGCCTTAAAACATTTATGTACATGTATAATAATAAAAAAAAATAAAGATGACTACATTGCGGATTTCACTTATTGCGGGTTCTTTTTAGAACGTAACCCCCGCGGAAAATGAGGGACTACTGTATATGAATTTGTTAGTGATTGCCAGTGAATTTTACACTCCCACTACGTCAATAATTAAATATCCCTAGTCCTTACCGCCCTCCTCTGGGAAGTCAACATCAGATCAGACTGTCGCGCTTGCATCCTTCGTACGTGCACATGCACACTCTGCTCATGGCATGCCGAGTTCAACCATTTCACACTGTACGGATAGGGGTGTCAAATGTCAGATCATTTAATGTACGTTTATTCCACCTCCACTAGCAACTATCCCATAATATGGGGTCTATTGTAGAACGACAAAAGAGTGCTTCGCGGTGAACTTTGAAATACACAACATAATAGGACAGGAATTTGTAAATATGTTAATGGTTTATTCCCAATGTACGACGTGCAGAACTGAACGCACCGCACCTCAACTATAGCTCTCCCCAAAAAAAACCACCTCCCTGAGACGTTTATTGGCTTATATGCAGAGTCACGTGGGCCTTGTCAATTCCGATGCGGTAGGCCATTGGCTGTGCTTGATGCCAGTTTGCATAAGCAGGTCAGGTTGCACGTACAGGGGCGTGGCCAGGGTAGCGGTAAGTGTAAGTGTACCGAACTTCAATGTCGGTGCGCTTTACTGTAGTCTTAAAATATACCCAACTTTAAATAATCCAGCACGGTGTATTTAAAATTAATAATATAAAACAACATTGATGTATGGTTAGTTCTCTCAGCGAAAATAGAAGATTGCTTCTTTGAAGATGAATCCATAAGAAAACTTGGTAAGTACCTATCTTTACCTGTCTATATTTTGTTGTGTTTTTATACTACCAACCAGACACATCCGGTATATAGTTTCATATATTTACTCATACATTTCTTTGAAGTTGTTATAGACTGTGTATGTAAATTATTTTACAACTTTTTCCATCACAATTCAAATGTAAAGTATTTATTATGTACATGGTGGACTGGAATCCAGCCATAATTTAATATTCTGTAAAACAGTTTGTGCTGAGGTTCAAGATATTTTTCCATTTAATGTAATAATTTCTCATGATTGTGTTGTTTCGATTATTTTGAGTAAATCCTGTTAATAGAATATATTTCATGTTTCTTATGAGTCTTATACTCCACAGGCCTTTGATGGCTCTCATTTTAATAGGCGAGATCTAAAAGCAGGTAAGCCACTGACTAACGCACATTGTGCCAGTTGCCCGCTCCACTGTGCGTGTGACAGCGGCTAACCTGGTTTTGGGAACACGTCTCACACTTGGACTCCAGACCAGACGGACACCAGCCCGCCTCCTTGATCCTGCTCACTGCTGGACCAGGCCTGTTCTACATGACTGCTCCCCCTGCAGTGGTCTCTGTGTGTACTGCATCCTATTCCCTGATCTATAACAGTAACTTTTACATTGCAAGACTTCTAGAATGCTTCTGTTAAGACCACTGATGAGTGTTTTTTTCTTTGTTTCATTTATTGGGCTTTTAAAATCATGATCTTCATCACACTCACTTCTTCCAAATTTGAGGTCAGGTGTCCTCCGGAGCGCACCATCGAAAATTAACTGGTTTAATTGGTACATATGCCAAGCAGCTAATCTGAGAACCAAATTATAAATTATAAATCTGTACATGATGTATCATGTCATTTTTGTCTGTAAAAACTCTCCCACAGTTGAGAAGTCAAGTCAAAACAATTGTGGCATTATGTACTATACTTCCTGTTTGCCGTGAAATAAAAGTATTCATATGATTGAGGGTGTGTTATTGTCAGCATAAAACCTTACTGTGTCACAGAGGAATTCTTAAGTGCTGTATGTCAGACTCCGTAACTAGTGGCCCCGCTCATCATCATACTGTGGAGATGAGATTCTCATTGTCATCCACATCAAGCAGGCTCTTTCCCAAGCTGTTATGTATATATATCGATCAGCTTCACATAATTATCAGATGGTCTTTGTGCATGACCAAAAATAATTCTGCTGATGCGATGTCCTGAAGCATAATCATAATCTGCTGATATCCTGTTTATGAGATTGGAGTCCTCTGGCGTTTGAGATTGCACTTTGTACGTACGATAACAGGGAAATTATTGACGTACGCAGCAACGGTCTGAAGTCTTCTGAGAATAAAACATTAGCTCTGAAGAGTTTTCATGTAATTCAGTGAGTTTCTTTACTTCAGCATTACTGGTCACATGACCTGGCATTCTATACTACTTGATTGTCAATGCCAGTGTAGTAGGAGGGAATTGAGCAGAGAAAAGATGGACTATAAGTGTCTGTATCATTTGTATCCACACTGTAGGAACCAGGATTGGGGCTTGTCTAACCCCTGCCATGAATGACAGCTGTAAATAAAATAAAACTGTACAGACAGACTAAAGTCCACAGTTCAACGCAATCAAATATCCTCTGGTGGTAAGAAATCAGTTTTACTGATAACGTGAGCAGAAATGGAACTTAACAGTTGCCAATGTACAATCACAACTATGTGCCCTTGTGGTCACATGTCTTGTCCATATATTGTCTTTAATAGTCCATAGCAACCGTTGCTGTGAAGGCAGGATGTTTGGACATTTCTCTCTGTTAGCAATGATGCACTTCATAAACCTTCAGTCAGCTACCTCTGAATATTGGCTCAAAAATGGCCCAAAATTACTGGGACCACAGTGCTCAGTGTAAAGCAGCACTGGACAGCATATTACAATCCCTATAATAAATTCATAAGGAATTTCACAAAGGAGCTTCATGGCATGGCAATTGTTAGAAAGTGTACATTTGTGACTGAATGTACAGGATGGAGAACCAGCTGTGCTGCACCGCCACATACTTACTGTGTTGAAGAAAAAGGGCATCAATAAAAACAATCATAAACGTTTATATAAACACAATACATATTTGTATTATATTTAATTACACAGTAATAACTTCTCTATAGGTAAACAGTCTCTTAAAAATATTAAATTTCATACAGATAATTTTACTACCGTAAACAATGCAAAGTAAGTACCTTAACTATGTACAGTATGTATATAATGGTAGATTAAATAAGGACATTAGCTACAAAGAAATGGGACAGAATTGGAAGTAGCCTATTTTTGTTCATCAGATATTAGTGGGACAACCATCGGGTTTCTGAGAGGACTTCTCAAATGCGATACTAGTTTCAAATAAATTGGATTAGTAAGTCGACCAGAAAACACAGACTGCAGCAAATAGATTGTGTTACACCGAAAAGAGCGACTTGGTAAAGATGACAACAAAGAGCTAGTTTTTCATTCGTTTATTTGTCTGATCGCTAGATACTAAACATTTGCTTTCTTCAGGTGTCAACAGATGCTAACAGCAACCAAGGAATGGAACATTTACAAGAGTTCCATCACCCTCACTGGAGTACTGAAAAGGTACCGCAAACATGTGAATATCAATAATATGCACAATACCGACAGAATTATGGGGCTGCACATAATTCAGTGATTATAGTTCCCCTCAATTTGATGTTAATCATCTGTTCTTTGGTGCTCAGTATGTGAAATATCCCGAGTACCCGGACATGCAGCCGACATGTTGGACCGCAATGTCGGGCCTCAACGCTATTCTTCTTATCAATAGTTTCACATGTGTTCGCCTCGTCAACGATAACAGTCATTGTTCCGACAATAACGCCTTCTCTTGACAAGATGAGGCCTAGAAAATATAGAGTAAAGACTTTTGCTGGTGCTTCAGAAGCGAGGAGCAGTGATTTAGAAATAGACGATGTGAAACAGTGATGATTCTGTTGGATAAACATGTTAACCTGCTGGTTCTGCCTTGTCTTTCGGGCAAGCGATGGGCGGTAGTACACAATGAATGGCAGCTTGGTGACTGTTCTCAGTCAACAGGCCTAGATTCTGTTCTACGGCAAGTGAGTAAACATTTCCAAATGTGTGAGGGGTTTATTGTGTAGTCCTTTTAGAATGTCTTCAACAAATGCTTGATTATTCATCCCTCCATGTTCTTAGACAAGACACTCAATCATCTCGTCAACAGCCGCTTTTCCGCCTTGCGGGTCACAGGTGTTGCTGGAGCCTATCACAAATTACTTTGGGCGAGAGGCGGGATACACCCGGGACAAATATCAATTTGCCTGTACACAATACAATACTACTTGAGAAATAGTGGCCAGAGTTCAATGAAATTTGACACAGGTTTTCTACTGACCCTTAAAGTGTACCTCTCATTATCGGCTTTTTTAATTGATTTAATTTTTTTAGATAGCATACTTGAGTGAAACGTGTCTCAGTTATTTACGAACCACGTTACCGGTTGAACCAATGACAGAAATCAATAAATTGTAAAGTACTATCTGGTGGTAGTGGGCGGCGCAGTGGGTGGTGCTGTTGCCTCAGTTTGTATGTTCTCCACAAACTGCGTGGGTTTTCTCCGGGTTCCTCCCACCTCCAAAAACATGCAGCTTAGGTGAATTGGTCACACTAAATTTGCCCATCGGTGTGAGTGTTTGTTTGTCTTTCATATGGCCCTGAGCTGAGCTGGCACCTTGTCCTGTGTGTACCTGTGCGTGATACGGATCACACAAGGCGGATGAGCAGCTGTCGACGAGACAATAGCGATCGTGGACGGATGGATATCTGGTGGTTCAGTCGTTTAACTGAGCATCTGGACTGAAATTCCGTTGGATACTGAAAATCGATTAATGAAAAGATTGAATCCCAGATGAGATCGAAATGACATGGATGATCTGTCAAGCCAAAAAAGTCTCACACATTACAGAAGAAACACAAATTTCAGAAAAACAAATATTGAAACATAAGAAAATTTACAACTACCGGTACTTTCGATTTCAGAAATGGAAACATGCTGAATCAAGACAACATTTTCCTGCCCAGTGCGTCAGGATGTGACTTCTGCTAACCCACAGCAATCGCTGTTCTAAGAGTGATGGTTTGGACAATCCGTTGAAAAGAAAAGAAAAAACTCAGAGTACTTTGTTTCATTTTCACAAGAGTTCAGTCATATGTGTCGCTTGTAATAAATACAAATTGTCAGATGAATAAGTAAGAGAAAATTTGATTTTTAGAACCACATAAAAAACCCTAAATTATTGAGACACGCTTGTTGGATTCAAAGAATAACTGTCATTTTAATTTTAATGGAACCTTAAAACCAGCGAAGGAAATCAAACCGGACTCATGTTAGGCAATTGATTCCTTCACTCGTTCAATCTGGAAAATAAAATAATTAGTGCATTAATACAACAACTTGGATTTGTGAATAACTCGGTCCCAGACACAAGTCTAAGATTTGCAGTGTCGAGGCATATATTCAACACAAAGCCATTAAAGCTGTCACACACGCCCCATGAAAATTAGAGGAATTCATCTGTACTTTGCTGACAATGTCGGGAGCCAAGTAGGGAAAATACGAGAAAGAAAGAAAAAAGGGGGGAGGGCCAAAATACAGAGAAATATAAACAGCTCCCTGTATTGTAGGGGATCACACATAATCCATGTGTTGGTACACAGAGATACGGTGAAAAGCTGCTGTCAGTAGACCATCACAGAGACGGAAATTAAGAGCAAGTTTCTGGTGCATTAGAAGCTCCCATATTCTACCCTTTTTCCACAAGTTAATATCTGTGCCAGTCTTTGGTGAAAATAGCAAACATATGCTGCAGGGCAGCGTCCCTCATTTCTGTCTCAAACCGCTTTGCCAGAAACGCTCTAAACCCAGAAGCAAGAGGACGTTTATAGCGAGCACGCTACCATGGTAAAGGGATGTGAGGGACGTTTTTTTGCACACATTTTGTTTTGCAAATTTTCGCCGGAACATTACCACAAAAAATACACTTTATTCACTTTGCTCTTCTTCTTCGACTCATGCAGGAGATGGAGGGAGAGCTGGACGTGCTGAGCACAGTCGGGGGGGGGTTCCTACACACACACACACACACGGCGCAATGATGGCAATAATCTCAGGACGGAATAAAAATGCTTTGAATCATCCATCCATCTTCAAACCCGTTATCCAGGGTCAAGCTGAGAGGGATTTCTTCAAGACGCATTTCAGGTGATTACAAACCTACCAAACTACGCAGGATCGACTGGAGGGTTTATTTTGCTGTTTTTGGGTTGATCAGGACCGGACATCACCATAATAGTGTAGAAACATGGGAAGAGTGTGTTTTTCATAATATGGGACCTTTAAAGTAGAACAAAAGCTGATACTGTTAGTCCCAAAGCAAACAAGATAGAATAATATTAAATCATACATGGATATACAAGACAACTGCAATGAAACAAGTGCTTCTGAAACAAGCTGGCATGGCGGCCAGGTTTGGGTGCAGGAAAGTGCTGTGTTAGACAAAGTTTAGCTCGGTTCCGTTAAAGTGCAGCGTTTGCTTCAGTAGCTGTTTGAAGAATTGATAAGTGTGAGGTTTTGTACAGAGGCAAGTTTTACTCAGTAAGATGTTGGATTTAAGTCAGCTTTGGTACAATTATGTCCCTGCAGAGGACAGCTGAAGTCACTGAAAGAAAAGAGAAAGAATGAATAAAACAACATTTCTATTCAAAAAGCCAACCAAGAATAAATGGCTGTCTCACACGGGGTTCTTCCTGTTTTACATTATATTTCATTTATATGCTACACTTGGAGGGCATCCGCCACTCAAGAGACCTTAGGAACATGGCCAGCAAATAAAAATAATCATACAAAAATAAATCAAAAAGCTGATAGATCTAAAATGCAATAAACTGGGCTTTCCTCCATCCCTCGAACACACATGAATTTTCAATCACCAAATTGGTAATTGTTTCGTAAATATTCTTATGTACAAATTAATACTTACTCCAATTTAGGAGTAACTGTAAGTTTGTACACTTACTCCTAAATTCCTAAACGTATTACACCAAGGAAGTTTTTGCTTTCAAAAAAGGGATTAAGACAGGGCTGCGAAACAGTCAGAACACTGCGCTGACTTATGCAGAGTCATAACGTAAATATGGCCACTGGTTGAAGTAGGCAGATTATTCTCGTGTAGACGATTATCTATAACGTACACATTCAGAATTGTTAAAAGAATATGTCACCTCACCAGTTCATAGGTTAAAATAGCAGCACATTTGCGTCGTCTGATGTCAGTGATAGGTTAACAGGGTTTGCCATTTTGAAGCGTCCTCTGGCAACAGGGTTAGAAGGTTGCAGGATTTGCTGGGTTATTGGTGAAACAACGAACCAAGGACCCAAGGTGGAAGGATAGATGCATTTTGGCCGAATGGTACTCGGCATCAGACAGTATTACTTGCAGGACTTTAAAAGGTAGAGCACAGACAAGAACTGCTGAGAAATAGCAGAGACCCGCACCAAACAGATGCTTTTACTACCCAACACCAAAAACAGCAGCCTTAAACCCAACCCAACCAAACCGAGGCAGGATGCTTCGGGATAAAAGGCTCTGGAACCAGGGGAAGGGCAGGGCTGGAGAGAAGCAGAGCAGGATGGACTTGGGAAGCAGCAGCGTCTCACACATACACACCCTCAGGATTGAGACTGGACACTAGAGGGTTTTGCAGGTTGCGTGGATGTCCCAGGAACTGCTTGGCAGTGGGGCGAAGTGGCGATTCCACTGGAGTGACATGTTGGCCTGACAGAAGAAAATATTGGAGTCATTTGACTTTAACAAACAAGTATACAAGACTGACTTTCGTCTCCATACCGCCACTACTGCATCCATACTGCAGAAAATGCGCCATTTCTAACTGCTCCAGTTGATCCTGAAGATCTGCACGCGAGTGTGTTTGCACAGGTAGGACACCTGTCTGCTGAATAAACTGCTGCAGGTTACACTGCCTCAGCTCCTTATTCAAATCTTCAAGCTCCTCCTGTTTAGCCTGAGATGGAAAACAACACGGATCAGTGAGGAATACAAAAAGACGAGTGAGACTTCAGACTTGTCAGTTTTCTGACTCTGAAAACCGACAAGTCTACTTGTTAATGGAAGTCAGAAACCTTTGGGTCACAACACTACTATTGTTAACGCCCAACATCTTTTCACCATAAGGGGGCAGTGGAGTCCACACGGATCAGTCTCTGATGGAAAAGAACAACTAGCATCAACCATTCAGCTACGATGAATGATCCACGCTACCAGCCTTTCATCTGGTTCCATCAAATTCAAGCAGTCTGCGGTCTAGTAGGAAGACACACACACTCGTTTGCTTGTTTCATAACTTATCAATTTGGAAATTTCAGCTTCCAAATGCCATCACCTCCACACCCAATCGTTATTTTGCGACGTGCACAGACAGGCCAGTCAATTAATCTCAACTGACAATTAATTAGCACTTTACCAATGTAAGTGCAAGCGGCAGAGGACGTGGCAGCAACATGCTGGAGAGTCCAGCCCCATAAAATGTGTCTGCATGTGTGTAATTGATGTTGAACAAAGGAGGCCTGCTGGGGTGGCTCACACCTGCCGGTCTAATGTCTGACAGATAACTAGACACGCATCTCCATACCTACGGGTTCAGATTTCTTATCATGTCATCAGCATCATGTTACAAGCTAACATTCGTTTTTATTATTCTGAGTACTAACTTCCTCTGTGATAACCTTTCATATTGAGCCGTGGTGGCAGAGCTTAGTTATTACCATGTAGAAAAGATGCACCAGCCAAATATTCTGTTTTGCAAAAGAATGCCTTCTTTTATCATTGGCAAATACTCTAATAGTGTTCTAATGACTCAGATGAGCTTAGCCTCATCTTCAAATCATTTTTTGCCACCAGTTTGTTGCTATCTATCACAGACAGCCCAGTGAAGTGGGAATAGAACTCAACAGTCACTCAGTCGACAATGTCAAAATCAAACAAGAAAACAGCAGACGACATGTTTGATGTGTGCTCTACTCCTTTAGCACTCTAAAGTAATATAGTAATGTTATTTTCATAATCTCCCCGGCTGGAAGTCAATACCCAAGCCCAGAGTTTTCTGCCGAACATAACGAAACCTGAGTTTCACTTCAAACAGGGTTAGGCCTTTTATTGATATAGCTGTATCTATGACAACTACCAAAAGTAAACAAACAGTGACAGTACACACTTTAAAAACTGAGGTTCAGTAGATTCAATAAAGGAGCTTTTGTTCTACAAATCAGTTATCTTTAATCTCTTTTTCCAAGAACAGTGTACAAGAATAATAATATGTAGATACCTGCAGTGTAATGCAAATAACTTCAGCAACCTGCATAGAAGTTCGTACCTGCCAAACAAGTTCATCTGGACTATAAATAGGACAGTACAGCATTTTCATAGAAAGCAGGTTGTGACTTCACAGAATTCATGTCATCGCAATTTCTTTAAGAATGACTTGTATATTTTACTCTTTAATCTCTCTTTTTAGTCGTGTCTCTGCAATGGCGCTTGGCCTGCTGCATTATGCAGGTAGGAGAAGGATCGTTTTGAAGCATTGATAGAAGCCGGTTCACACAACACTCCTAAAATGACCAGGTGTTGATGTGGATTTAATGCCCTTTCCCATGAACCAATGCGTCTCTCCTTACCTGCAGCAGGGACTCTGCCTTCCCCAGAGCCTTGTCAGACTCAGATAGCTGCTCCTCCAGGTCTGTCCCATGATTCTCCTGGTTTTTAAGTTCTGCTTTTACTGCGTCATGGGACACTTCAGGTCTTTTACATTTTCCCTTTGTCCGGGTTTCCCGCTGGATCTCTTGGTCCAGCTGAGCAGAGCGAATAGAAAACTCGTGGAGCTGCCGACCACAGTCGTCGAGGTTGGAGTGGAGCTCCTCTAGCTTCCTTCTCATTCTGTGCTCCTTCTCCACCTCTGTTTGAAACATCTCTTCCAAGTACTGCTCTTGGGCAAGTTCAACTTGGTTCCTCTGCAGTACTTGGTCCAAAGCATTCATCGCTTCTTGCAAACGAACATCTGAGACTGGTGAAGGACAAGGAGAGGGATAGAGATGCTCCCAGGTTTGTGATTGCCTCTCCAGCACTTCCAGCTGGGACTCAAAAGCCCCGAGTCTCTCTTGTTGCTGAAGAACCTTCCTAAAGATCTCTTCTTTGGATGGGCCTATAGGTGGCGAAGGAGCAGTGGATGGCACATGTAGGGGAATAGGGCTGGAAGAAGGGGATGGAGAGGCTCTTTGCTCTGGAGAATCACGAGGAGACCTCTTAAGCTGTTTCGTTCTAGGAGAGGTGGACGGGCCAAGATTAAAGGTAAGCGCTTTCTTAGGTTGGCTACGTTTTGAGAACTCTGGCTCAGGATGTTTGGGCAGTGGATAGGGAACTGATCTGTCTTGTTTCGAGTTGGCTCCATCGCTGCTGCTCGGGCCAGTGCGGCGAAGGAAGAACTGAACTTCACCACCGTGTTGGCCTAACTTAGCCAAGGACTCCAGAGGCTTCTCTGTGGCCAACAGCTGCCTCTCCGTGTCCCTCAGACGCTGGATCAAAACATAACGACCTGTTTGACCTGGGAATAAAGAGAAAGACAGTAATACTACCACAGAATAGACGACTGCATAAACTACCTTAAATATAAAGCCGTCACACCAAATTGAATACACGATGCCAAGTCTTTATTACAAGACATTCTATATAACTCAGTAAACAACAGTTTCTTGTGAAAGACCCTTCTCCGACTTCAGCAAATTTAAAGCAGTTAGTTGAACCCCTCCCACTGTTTTTATGCAAGTATTGCTAAGAGAACCAATGACATCAATTGCATGGAGATGATACGGATACATCCAAATCTCCGCGACTGAGGATTAGAATAAAAGGATGCTGTAAGCCGTGCACAACAAATAAAAAATGTCCAAATAAACTCAAGTTTCCACAAGGACCTTGAAATTAGGACAAACCGTCCCTAATGACTTGGCAGCTAGCTCACTCATGAAGAGAGTGCTAAATTTGGAGCCATGTTGTTCATCTGGCTTGATCATATAAAGGGATATAGATCCAGCTCAAATGCAAACTCACCTCCCCTGACAATCCAGTAGACTAGTTGATTTTGGTTAGTGGAATTTTAAAAAGGTAAATGTGGAACCAGATACCTGTAAAGTGTTCTCATTTTGTGTAAATACATTTCTCTTTGCAAAAGTAGTTAATTGCTTAATGCTTTTAAATAACCCTTGAAGCAGACACCCAATGTGCCAAGTAACAACGGCTTGATCAGGGCAACAACCTCACAGCAGCAAAGATTTAAATCCTCACCAATAGCCTGGGCCAGAGCGATAACCACGTCCTGGCATGATGTGTCCTCAGACAGGCCACACACAACTCGTACCACTCCTTCCACCCACACTTTCAGCTCCATCTGGAACCAGATGGGACCGGATGATACCTTTTTCACAACAAGATCACTTCAGCTTGGGCCGATTCAACTCAACACTGCATGGCACCGATTCTGAAAGACAAGAGCAGAGAGACATGTTAGAGGCGTGTTGATTCCATATAGACTTCAGAAATCCAATTTTCCTGTTGTAAGCACAGACTATCATGAATGTAGGAATGATGATAAGCCCTAAGAGCCAACAAAGAAAATGTGGATCATGATGTAATCTTTGCCCCATCATACAATACAGCTTGTCCTTATCCTAAACAACAGACAAGGGAATGATTATAAACATAACTCCCACACTTATTATTTGAAAATTACATATATTTTCCTTGAAATACCAGTTTGCAAACCAAACAGTACTGACTTAAAATATGCTGTGGTCATCAAGACCAAGCCCCCAAGGGGTTAAGCAAGGCAGTGCTTTGTTGAGATCTTGCCAGTATCGTGCTGACCTGGAAGCTAAAACACCAATCTGTAACCCAATCATATGGATTCCTGCTTTTCTTAGCACCCTCCTCCTCGTCCTGTGTCACTGCCCATGCTATTCAGACAAACCATTACGTCAGCTGTATAAACGGCAAACACAAACTCTGACCGGGAACAACAGCCTATTTGATATGGCAACCTCACACAGAATAGCTCAACATGACGTCCATGACAGCGGCGATGACGGCACGGCTCGGAGACCGAACCCTGCAGAAAGACGTCAGAGGAAACAAGCTGGAGATACAGATGGATGGTTACATGTGGTTGAAACTCTTTTGAACCATGTAAGGGAGGTTATTTCATCTAGAAAGAAATGTGATATGAAAAGGGGTCATATTAAACACCACAAATCATCACAGAGTGGAGTGGAGATGTCTACCTTTGTGTCCAGATTTTTGATTAGTTCAACCATTTAGTTCAACTACGAAGGCGAACAGGAAAATACTACCGGTAATTAAAATCTGAAAGTTTTGCCAGCGGAAGACACCATTTCAATGCCTACATATATGGTGACATACACTTACTGGGGGTTCTTCCTCACTGTCCTCATGCCGTTGCTGATGCTGTGGTTCAGACTGTAAAGGCTGAACGGAGGAGCTAATCGCTGCTAAAAAGTTGCTGCCAGACTAAACAATAGCAGTGAGCCGGGCGCTACAATCAAATTACGTCACACCCAGAATGCCTTGCGACGTAAACAACATTGGCGACCCCCAAACAAAACGGATTTTATAGCTTATAAGAAATAATTATATATTTTTGTACATGCATTTACATAGTAGAGGCAACTTCTTGTGTTTTTAGACCCATTTGTTAAAACAGTCATCGATCACTTTAAACTTACAGGCATTTTCCAACAAAAGGATTATATATCTGTACAGGATTTCTTATTTGCCATAACAATCTCATTAAATGAGAAGGCATCCCTCAGGTAATCAGGCAACTCTCCCATGGTGCTTTGTTCTTGCCCCCCCGGTTGGTGGAATCTGATAATCTGCACTAACAGGACACAAACAGGCCTGCAAGTCTCAGGTTACCATCTATTCCCTTTGTCACATGCACAACACTGAGAACCAGACATCCGCCTCACCCGGCCCTTTTCACAGCACAGCTCCACAGTCCTGTGTTACTTTACTGACACATAGATGGAGAGGAGAAACCTTTGTGCTGTTGTGTAATGTAGCGTCTGAGTAATGAAGCTTATTATCACACACACAAAAACTAATCCCTAACCCCACCATTTAACTTCAACATGTGCTCCCATCCCCCAAAATAGAAACTCATCCATCCCAACTCCCACCTTACGTTCACCCGAGCCACACCCAATCATTCACCCGTGTCTCAGAACAGTAACAGTTTCACTTGAAATTCCAAACTCTGGCCAGTCAAATATTCTATCAGAAGAAGCACTCAGGATTTCCTCCTCTAGACAGACAAACATCTGCAAAAAAGGTGCCTTAATTTGAATAAATTAAACCACATAGTTTCACTGAATAATGAACAGGAATTAAAGAGAGATGCTGAGGACGATGGAGTAAATAAAAAAGTCAGCTAGGCAGAAAAAGATTGGTCAAGAAAATAGATTTAAGCCATGTGCTTTTCCCTCAATTCCCTTTCATCAACCACCCTTCCATCAAGCCTGGTTAAAGTCTTTCATGATGACTCAAGACATTCTGTGCCTTTGTCTGCCTTTCGTAACTGATTGGAAAAGCTTGTTGTGCTAAAGCCACAGCACCCTACTTTAAATCAAGGACCGTCTTACTGGACACTGTCGGGGTAATTCCCTGACACACTGTGTAAGAAATAATTAAACGCACACAAAATGAATCGGGCAGACAAACTTCGATACTTTACCGGTAAGGAGGACCCTGCTCGCCCAGCAGCTGCGACCAAGAGACCTCTCCCCTGGGACTTCACGGTCCTTTTATTAACACGGTGAAAGTAGGTGGTTCTCAGGTATTTACATAGATCCAAACACTTACCATCTGTTTCTGATCAGAATCTTCTGCAGACACCAACTCACCAATATTTGTGTGTTCCGTCTTGCATAAAAGAATCAAAAAATGCATGAAATGTATCAAGAATGACTAATACACCAAAATATGTGGTCATACAAGGGGGGGGAGCTAAATGTGTTTAGAGACAGACACACCATCAATCAGTAATTGCCTTTGCAAAGATTTAAAAGAAGTCTGTCAGTCAAAAGCAGAAGTAAGAAATATCAAAACCAAAAAGAAAAGCTTTCAAGAAAAAATTCCAAGCATGGTTTATCTACCATTGCTCCATGATTCCAGAGGCTACGTGAAGACTAACTCAACTGGGTGTGTGATGCCTAAATATGTTTGTGCATAGGTGGAGGAAGCACAGACCCTTGTGTCATGCTAATGCAGTGGTCAAAGATATGACTGCACGCTTTCAAATACGCACGTGTACAAATGTTTGCAACAGATATGTCACTTAGGCCTATCTTTATGAGAAGTCACTCTTGTTCAGAGTGATAACCAAGCTATCTCTGATGCTACAGAAGAAGGAACAATGGCAAGAGAGAAGGGCTACCAGCGTACATCACCGCTTCAGATTTAAACCTCAGGCAGACACACAAGTGTAGGCAAACAGATATCCTTATCTGCATCAACAGAAGGGAAAAAGACCCTATCCCAGGCTGGTTCAAGTGAACACAATAGCTTAGACAATGCTATCGAAGGACAAAGAGCAGTTCTGAGAGAAGCTATGTCCTCCATCCCACTCTGCTCCAGGTTGGCAGAGACACAAAAACACTCAAAGAGCCAGTAACACACTGGTACCGAGCGGCTCGACCTCATCCGTACTACAGAGACATTATTGTTATTCTGGTTCTACAATCAGCAGACAGTGTTGCCTCTTTTGTTGCCCCTGACGTCACTGGGTCATCTGCTTTACCTTTCAGTATCATTCTGCTGTGTCTACAGGTTACCACTGAGAAATCTAATAAAAAGGAGACCAGATCATCTCATGTCATTTTATATTTCGCTCTTCTCTGTCCACACGCCAATATAACTGCACGCAGAGACATTATGCAAACTGAGACTGAGTTCAATGTCTTGCTCAAGGAAACTGCAAGGCGTGAGGATTTAACCACAACCTTCTGGTGAGTGAATGGCCACTCTACATCCAGGGCCACAGCAGCGAGCCACTTTACATCAGATGAAATAATAGCACTGGGAATGTTTTTATCTGCCCATCCCTGAATATGTGACAGACAGATCTGATCTAGAACACCATCACTTTTTCAAGGAGACAATGATTACCAGTGTCTAAGGTCAGAGAGCGGTCCCCAACCGTTTTCCTGCCACGGACCGGTTTCATGCCGGGCAATTCTTTCCCGGCATGGTATATATATATATATATATAATAAAAAAAGAGGAATATAATCTAGGGAATTAATTATATGTATTAACTGCAATTCAAATACACATCTCAAAACAGGAGGCAAATGGATTTTAGAGTATGTGACAAAACAGTAATTTGAGGTGAAAAATAAAGTCAAACCTGGATGGTTGATTTTTTTAGAGGGGTGTTAAAATATCAAACAGCTTATTCAGTTGTCCGTGCCCTACTTTTGTAGTTCCGCCTTTACAAAGAAGTGGTTTGTGTGTGTTTTTGTTTGCAGTACGAAGATAAAAATGTGATTTGTATGTAGGCCTTTGAGATGTGTCATGAGAACTAGTAATCAATTATCTCCAGTTACCAGTTTAAACCGTATCAATAGGCTCTTGGACAAACAGTGTTGGTATCAGTGCTGATGTAACACCAAGTCATGGAAATTTTCAAAATAGTTTTCCTTTTCTTGAACAATACATATTTTAGGTGGGCCAAATAGTACAGAGATACCAGATCTTCTAAGAAGCTCAAGGAAGATTTTTGTACTGAATTAAGGCATTTCACCACAATGAGACATTTTCAACAATTGTGTAATAGACAGAAACCAAATCTGGAAAGAATTGCTGCTTCTGTAAATAATAAAACACCGACAAAACTACAGTTGAATTTGGTCACGTCTTCGATTATCATGCCTTTACTTTTTGGCCCAAACAATGGAAAAGTATCCATAGGAGCGTCGACAAGTAATGGTATCAACAAGCAGTATCTGTATCGGTATCAGTGTCAATAATGCAAGACTGGTTTACATTAATATTATTATTGCTTCTACTACCACAAAGTGGAAGGCCAGTGCTGCAGGCTCTGCAGAAGTGTGGCTTGTTAATTAGAAGGGGCGGTTGCCTGGTTTCCTGCTAATGGAGCTTCACTGACGCTTAAGCCAAACTTTCACGCCATGTAGATTTAGCAAGTATTTCTCAGGACAAAATGCAAAGATTTATGACCAAATACATTTTTGAAAATGTCCTCTGTCCACCTGTGCCTCTCCACCAATTACACGCTAATGACTCAGCGCAAATGACTAAAAATAAAAACAAACAGCACGGGGTGATGGTGGCGCAATGGTTGAGAGGGTCGTCCTATAGTTGGCGGTTCGATTCCCGGCTCAGGCACATGTGTGCACTGTCGTTGTGTCCTTAGGCAAGACACTTCACCCACATTGCCCCTGGGCGCCTGCGCACGCGGCGACCAGCAGACTACAGTTAGACTGTAACTGCTGTAAACCAAATTGCCCTCCGAGGGACAAATCAATAAAAAGTATTTAGTATTTAGTAATAAGCTTTAGTCATCACACCTGCATGCACAGATCCATCGCTTCTGTCTTCATTATAATGACTATGAAGCTGAAGTATGAAATACCAGTGAGAGTTAATGTAGTTCATTAATACGAAAGGTGCCTTTGCCTCAGAATTAGCCGGACAAATGGAGTTCTTCAATTCTAAGCTGTTACATCTCATGTACAGTCACTGAATATGCATAGTCTCTGTCTGACTGAGGAGCATTCAAATATGGAAGTCAATAACTCAAGTTGATCTAATGCAGGCCTTGTAATGGACTTTCAGTGTGGCCGTCACTACCACCGCAGTCACGGTGTAAAACATTGCTTAGTGTGAAATCCCAGTTATCATGAATCACCAGTGACACAGACACATGGTAACCCTGCCTGAACAACAAGCGTAAGGCAAACAAAGAAGTCATGAGGGATAGAGTCTTTCTGGAAAGTCCTTAGAGAGGAAGGCTGTTGTTTTTATTCTAATCAAGAAATAGAACTCAACTT
The DNA here is from genome assembly GCF_040956055.1 of Brachionichthys hirsutus. NCBI lineage: Eukaryota > Metazoa > Chordata > Actinopteri > Lophiiformes > Brachionichthyidae > Brachionichthys > Brachionichthys hirsutus. The sequence continues at coordinate 102,751 of NC_090901.1, forward strand.
TTATTTGTCATTCAAATAGTATAGAGAAGAACAAATAATCCTCTCAGACCAGAAAGAGTGCAGCATAGAGCATCAAGTGATCGTAGCATGAATAAACGCTGAGCGCAAGATGTTCACAGACTTGGTTTATACCATTACTAAGAGTCAGAGGCCTGCTGTCTCTGTGCATGCTGCCATCTTGCTAAGAAAGACAATGACAAAACTCTTTTGAACTTCATTGAAGGGTAATAAGTGGCACTGCCTGAAGTGTTCATAATGTTTTACACAGCCAAGGCCACGAATAAACATTGTTCAGCTCCCCTTTTTGACAGAGTTACTCATACCTGCTTTACCAATGGGCGTTCACTTGCTCGCATCACTCCTCACAAACTGAGCAGAGGCAAGTAAATTAGAGGGCAGGAACTTGTTGGATTCCCGGCTCCATTCACAGAGCCGGCGGCTAATGGTGCTTATGACAATGCAGGATTGCATATAGCATGTGGAAGGCCAGGCAGATCTGCCCTCCGCTCAGAGCTCAGCTCAAGATGAGTGGTTAGACTGCCTGCATGCCGAGTCCTGTGAACACAGGAGCTTGGATTGTTAGCTGAGCCAAGGAAGAAGGCCGACTGCTGACGAGAATCTATCTGTAATTATATATTGTCGACCTGACTCAGCAATACTTGCCAGGGAAGGACAAACCTTCTGTCAAACTCGTACACATCTCAGGTTGCAGCAGCTACCGGTTTCACAGTATACCACAGTGTAAAATATGATGCCAATCATAACATTAACGGTTATTTTTTACAAAACTGGTAATAAACAGAGAAATGGAAAGTCTTTGCTACTCCTCAACTACCTGTCAGACAGTGAAATGAGAATCACTGACATTTACAGCAGAAAGAAAATGGAAGCGTCAAATGAGATAGACATCACTGACTCCTCAGAAAACGTAAAAGCAGTTGTATTAGCAGTTACTAGCACAGTTACTTTGGGTATTTGAAAAACACAAAAAGGTTAGTCCTCAAGGACGGATTAGTTTGTGAGAAATATGGGCGTAAAGTGTCGCTAAAGGAGGAACTGTGTCTGCTAGCTCACCTGTCCTCACACACATAATTCCAGTGTGTCCCATTCATGAGTTTCCATAAATAGAGAAAGGTGTTCGTCAATCAGGATTTGCACAACTCGAGAGTGAAATGATCAAGATTGGTCACACACAACACACACAGCTGTTTACATGTACATATGCGCAGACACACAACTATGCAGATAATCATTATAACATGCCTCTTGACAGGATGACTAATAAACAATATTTAATTTGGGACTTAAGCAAGTGAATCTGTGAATTTAAAGGAATGCAGTTCGCACACACACTACCGTTCAAAGGTTAGGGGTCACCCAGGTCTCTTCCTTAGCTTCTCTAACCAGCTACACTGTGTTCAGCTGTGCTAACATGATTGCACAAGGGTTTTCTACTCATCAATAGACTTCTGACACAATGAGCAAACACTTTGTACCATTAGAACCCTGGAGTGATGGCTGTTGGAAATGGGCCTCTATACACAGATGTAGATATTGCACCAAAAACCAGACATCTGCAGCTAGAACAGTCAACGGAAACAAGACCGCAAGGGCTTTTTTGAAATGCTCCTCTTAGACAGGATGTTTGACTTTATTTGTACTGTAATACATGCTACTGTGTGACTGTACTTGTACACTAACATTCTATCTAATAAATATATTCATCATTCATGTACCACATTAGCAATGTATAGAGAGTATTTCTGATTAGTTTAAAGTTATCTTCATTGAAAAACAGTGCTTTTCTTTCAAATATAAGGCCATTTCTAAGTGACCCCAAACTTTTGAACGGTAGTGTATGTGTGAATGAAAAGCAGCCTGACATTTACCAACAGAAGCTATTTGTCAGTACCAGGTGTGTGTGTGTTTAAGTCTACCTGTATGTGCCCATGGATGTGTCACTGAGGCATCAACAGTGTCAAGATAGGAGACAAACACATCAGTAAACTAGAAAGACAATCAGAGACTGCAGACCCCGCCTCCAAAAAACTATTGGATCTTGTGAGATCCAATAGGATGTTTGACGTTATTTGTACTGTAATACATGCTACTGTGTGACTGTACTTGTACTCTAACATTCCATCTAATAAATATATTCATCATCATCATCAGACAGTAAACAGGGCTTCCGGATCAGAGGGGCCAAACCTGCTCTAGCTTGCTGCTCCGGAACGTACTACAAGACTCCTTCTGGACTCTTTTTCCCATCATGCCATTTGTTTCCCTCCCTCTTAAAGTGACAGTTTACAGCACAGGCACAATTCCAGATGTAAAAATAATTCTAGAATCTGGATCCAGATCCGGATCAACGCCATTCTCGGGGAGGACCGAGCCACGGACAGAACCTTGCTTGTGTAAAAATTTCAAGTCGATTGGGTTACTAGTTTTTGAGTTATGCGTGCGGACAGACAAACAGACAAACGGACCCAATTGCAATACCCTCGCCTCCCCTTCTGCGAGGGTAATTAAAAGGTTGCTTCCATGTCTGCCCATATCAATTACTCACTAAACCTTTTGTGCCTTCTTAAAAAAAAAAATAATCAAAAAAAAAAATCAGGCCTCCAATTATTTACCAAAAATGCAGCAGATTCAGTCAAATCCACTATTGTTTCATCCATGTAATTAAAACTAGAGTCCAGAGACACGAAACAATGTCTGCTTTGTGTTGGTCTCTCATCCATGTGCAGTTCCATGACACAACGATATAACTTACATTTGTCAGCCCTTATCTGAAATGAGACAGCACAAGAAAGGAAACAAATATTCATACGTTACTACAAAGAAAAAGAGAGCGCTCAGACCGACCAACTCCCAGGTCCGTCTGTCACATCAATGACATTCAGGCCTGGCTTAAGGTGAGTTTTACAGAAGGCAGTTATCGGTCCAAGACAGGCCAGGTGAGCTTTTGTCAGGGATGGAACCGACAACAACACAGGGATGCAGTGTAAAGAAAACAAACAAACCTTTCTACTCAATACATGTTACAGAGATGAGAGTGAGGAATTCCTGCCATCATCTGGGGGACACAAGACACTACTGCGCTGGAGCAGTCCACTCTCTGCCGGTTCCGATTAAATTCAACTTTGATAACTGGAGTTCCTGACTTCCTTGAACAAGTGAAGTGAAACAGTTTGTTGGAGCTGAGCTTGTAAGCTGTAATACAGTAGAAGTAAATCTCAGATGAAAGGGAGACAAAGAATAAATCATTATTCTAGTGAAATATGAACAAAGAGATGAATGAGGTGATTAGGCATGAAGGAGATTTTGTTTCGTGTAAACATGGAATTCCAGAGATTCACCAGAAGAAAGTGTAATAAGGTGTGTTTAATGTGTTGGAAACGAGATAAAAATATAACGGGAGGTACTAATGCATAACAAAATTAAAGTACCACACATTTTACACATACACACACTTTGAAATACATTGTGTATTTCTATTTAACGCCTCATTTTCTAAATATAACAGCTTGACAGCTTTTAATAAGCAGTGCTTTATTAGTACCATGAAAGTACTGGTGGTTTCTACTCAGCCCAAACGCTATCCATTAAAAATGGGTGGAATCTGTTGATGGTGTAAATATAGCCTTTTTACGGAGATCATCCCACAGCAGCACAACGTTTTTACTTCTCTCCAGAGAAGAATCAGCAGAACAGCACCGCTCGTTGTGTGATGCTAAACAGTGAGCCAAGTAAGAAAAGAGACGCGGTGTCTTCTTCTTTGATTAGCCGTAAATTGGAACAAGCTGCTTTTTCAGTCTTCTGCTTTGGGTCATGCACAGTGTGTGCCAAAATGTCACTGCCTTTTCTTGCATTCCTACTTTGTGTTTACACAGTAGTGCAATTTCCCAAATGTTAGCTTTTACAGACATTGAGCATCCGGGTGGAATAAAGGTACACCAGTCCCAACATAATAGTGTGTAAATGGGGTTTATGCATGAAGCACAAAGCTAAAGTTGGGCCCCTCAATGAGATAAACATTTATAATTTGATGAGGAGTTGCCAGCCGTGCCTCTCTGTCCATGTAATTACTGAGGTGGAACAGCTCCCAAGGTAGTGGGTGAGAATGTGTGTAAAGTAAGAGATGAGTAAGGAGAAGGTAAGTAGACGGGATGAAGATTTATGGCCACTTCCCATAATCCTCAAAGCGCCTTTTGGACTAAAACAACATACCGTATTTTCCGGATTATAAGTCGCGGTTTTTTTCATACTTTGGTCGGGGGTGCGACTTATAAATCGGAGCGACTTATATATGCTTTTTTTACAAAATCTGTGAGCGCAGAGACAGTAGCCTACACATTTCTATAACAGGTGTTACAGGGAACTCTGTGACCCGTCAGAATCTGTCGCGGTTTCTGGAGGTTCATAGTTATCTGTCACACCTGTTATCTAAAAACACCAATTAGAAGGGCTGATTGAAAATGTCGCCGAAAAGAAAGTCATATTCCGCGGCTTACAAGCTTCAGATAGTGAAATATGGAGCCGAAAACGGCAATCGAGCAGCAGAAAGAAAGTTTGGAGTGAGCGAAAAACTTGTAAGGGACTGGCGAAAAGCGGAGGTTATGCTTACTGAAATGAAGAAAACAACGAAAGCTAATCGCGGGCGACAAGCTAGGTGGCCACAGTTGGAGGAACGAGTTCACGCATGGGTGCTTGAACAACGTGCTTCTGGGAGAGGTTTGTCAACGGTGCAGTTGCGTCTCCGCGCCCAAGTGGTTGCCAGGGAGGTGAATATAAACGGCTTTGCGGGAGGACCTTCTTGGTGTTACCGCTTCATGCAGCGCAAACGCCTCTCTATCAGAGCTAGGACGACACTGTCCCAAAAACTGCCAGCGGACTTCCAAGCCAAGGTTGACAGTTTCCGCGCGTTCATTGAAAAGCATGTAAGTGATCACAACGTGACACCGGATCATATTATTAACATGGACGAGGTCCCCCTCACTTTTGACATCCCCATGGGCCGAAGTGTTGCAGAGAAAGGGCAAAAAAGTGTGAATATCGTTACAACTGGTCATGAGAGATCACACTTCACAGTGGTGCTGGCATGTTGTGGAGACGGATCAAAACTGCCACCGATGGTCATTTTCAAACGAAAAACCATGCCAAAAATCCAATCCTCCTCAGTTGAAGTCGCCGTGAACGAGAAAGGGTGGATTGATCAAGAAATGATGAACTTGTGGCTTACAAAGTGCTACAATAAGCGACCGGATGGCTTCTTTAGAGCACGCAAAGCTCTGCTTGTGATGGATAGCATGAGAGCGCACATCACACCACAGTTAAAAAATAAATTAAAAGTTCTCAACTCCATACCTGCCATCATCCCTGGAGGCTTAACCAAAATACTCCAGCCACTTGATATCTCCGTGAATAGGAGCTTTAAGTCAGTTTTGCGTAACCTGTGGGAGCAGTGGATGACGGATGGAGAGCACAGCTTCACGGCAACCGGGAGAATGCGCCATGCAACTTTCCTGGAAGTCATTGAATGGATCGACAAAGCATGGGCTTCAGTGACAACCGCAACCATCCTGTCGGGATTCAGAAAGGCTGGAATAATTGGAACTGCAACTGACGACGAGTCTGATGTAAGCGACGTAGAAGAGGAAGCGGCGTCTTGTCTACCTGCCGAGTTGGGGGAGTTGTTCAAAAGTGACACCGAGGATGAAGATTTCCTTGGATTTCGTGATTCGGAATAAAACCTGATATTTTGGTACACGTGTTAGCATGTTCTTTGTGCTATATGTTGTTTGGTGTTGGATTTTATCAAATAAATTTTCCCCAAAAATGCGACTTATCCTCCAGTGCGACCTATATATGGTTTTTTCTTCTTAATTATGCATTTTTTGGCTGGTGCGACCTACAATCCGGAGCGACGTATAATCCAAAAAATACGGTATATGTCTGAATTGTCACATTGCCTCTAAAAAGTAGACGCCCCTTTTACTAAAGATCACCAGAGATACACATGCATATACACATAGTTCAACAGTGGCAAGTTTACACATGAGGTTAGTCAGGAGCCCATCAGGAACAACAAATAAGAAAGATGGACATTAATGACAAAAGCAAGGCTGAACAAGACGGCACAAAGACAAGTTAATGTCGAAGAGGGAACATTCAACAAACAGTTTATATTTATTTGTCTATTGATCAATATATTTCCATCAAATGAATATGGAGATGTATTGCACATCTGGTTGTCCCCAGCACTATATGCTCCCACTCTTCGATGTATGTTTGTGCACCAGTAGTTCCCGTCTACCTCCCTATGAGCGATATTTGCTTGTTGCGCTTCTGATGTGCTTGATTGCACACACTGACATTCATTGACAGGTCTCAAGTAAAGCCTATAAGCATGAGGGATGACTTAGAACCAACCAATCATCCATAGGCCTCTGTCTTTCAGAGGCCTATGGATGATATGAGAACTTAAAAAACTGACTTCGCTTTGGATTGGAAATGTGAGGGGAAATGAGGTTGCATCGTGTGAATGTGTTGCAAGGAGGACTGGATCAATCTTTTATCACTGCAGTGTGCTTTCATCCCTAATGGATACGACATGAGCAGAGTGCAGCACTACCTTCTGTCACATTGCACAGGCAGCAACAGGACACATGGAAATGTAGGATAAGAGGGAGCAGGAGAGAAGGGTTTTAAAATCCAAAAAATAATCACAACCTGCAACATGCGAACATATGATCTCATTACATGCTGTGATAGCGTTGCATTTCCAATTAATGCTGGCCCAGAGAGCATCTACAGGAGTTGGGACACACTCCTAAAAGGATGTGGAGAAATTAATTAACTTTACAACACAAATAAGGACTGAAACTTTCCATAAAAAATGCTGAGAGATAGAGACATCTCCATCTGCATTTCCCTGAGGTGAAACAGAGACACATTGATAAGAAATACAGACAGACAACATGCAGACTATTCCTGCAGAAGAGAGCAGTCCATCTATGAATTCTAGTACTGCAGTGAAAAAGCAACAAAAATAACATTGCAGAGAAAAAGGCACAGTGACTCTCAGAGGGCACTGGACTCCCTCTGTATTTGACAGTCTTATTCCTGCGATAGAAAATAAGAAACATAGATAGGCAGTGAGGGAGATGGATGAGGACGACAAAGAAGAAGCGCCAACTAAACCAGGTTGGGAAGAAATTGAAAAGTTCCATAATGCATTTAGACTGCTGGGTAACCAAATCATGATCTTACTACCGTATTTTCCTGACTATAAGTCGCGCTTTTTCTCCGTAGTTTTGGCTAGTCCTGCAACTTATGCTCAGTTGCGACTTATCTATATTAAAATATTTACAGTAAACCCCCAGTTATCCGCAGTTCCAACTCAAGTATCCACAACAATTTTTTCCATCGTTCCTTCAAAATCTCGCGAGATCTGAATTTTGAGACAAATCTTGTGAGATCTGAACAACGTGATCAGTTTGTTTACCTTGTCATTAAGGTGGTGTCGATCAATTCCAATGATTTGTGGAATTATTTACAGATAGAGAAATTCTCAAGACGAGATCTGAAACGATCAACGCTTGCTGGAAGAATCTGTGGCCCGAAGCGGTCAATGGTTTCAAGGGATTTTCCCCTAAAGACACTCAAAGTGCAGCCATAGCCACATCCGTGCGAACGGCTAAGCTCAGAGGTGGGGAGTGTTTCGAGGATGCAAACTGAGGATGAGTTTGAGGCTCTGATAGACGGACATACTGCCCCCCATAAATAACGACAGCATGTTGGAGATGAGTAAGGAATTACTAACACAAGAAGAAAATGATTGATTGAAGATATGACGCATTAATTGACTAATGTGACTTATACTCCGGCGCGATTTATAGTCCGGAAAATATGGTAATTGATTTTTATTTTAGTCATGTATCATCTGTCCTCTGATCTGTTCGATATGTATGTGAGGTAAGCATGGTCAACTTTCAATGTTTACCTTTTTTATATATATATATATATATATATATATATATATATATATATAAATAAACGTACGACACTAAATTGGATTCCTCAGTGCTAGTACCTGGCACAGTCAGATACACAAAAATAAACAGAAGCAAGAGTTATCAGGTGTGGGTTCGCAATGTACTTACTGACTGGCAAAGACAAAAAGGGCTGAAGAGGATAATTAATAGTAAGTAAAAATCATAATTTACTCTGATATGGTTTGGGGAAGGGGAGGCATTGGAAAGCAAATACAGCCTGGTACAACCTCTAGACTTCATTATTTGACACATACCATGCTGGAAAATGTTTAAATATAAGCCATGTACAATGATGGTTCATTGTTTAAACAGGCTGGGAGTTGTTCAGTGCATCAGACTTGAATAAAATTGGCATTTAAGCGATTTAGAACATTAACAGTTAAATGTGATGAACTCTGGCCATGCACTGCACAAATTAATCTTTAATGCTTCAGTGGGAAAAGGACGGGCAGCCTATGTGACAGGAGACCAGCAGTCCTCTCATAGTTCAAACATGGCAAATAACTATGCACAAAAACACGGACAGAAACGGGCTCTCTAATCCACATGGAGATTTCTACACACACACACACACACACACACACACACACAAAGGCATAAAAAGAGCAGTGAAGTTTAACCCAAAACAGGTTTGAGTGCTTTTGTTTCTATAGTTCAGACAATTGGGTGAGAGGTTAGGGTCAAGACGTACACGAGACGACACAGTTCAGATACCAAAAGACATAACACAAAATTAAATGTTCATGCTGCTCACACAAAATACACACACACATTTACATTTATAGATAATCACACCTGCCTTATCTGGCAGCACATTTGGATCAGCTGACTCCAGAGAAACTTCACAACTTTGACATCCAACCGTCAAAGACTTTCTGACAATGTAAATCTAAAAGGAGCACGAACACTCACCGACTAAGAGGATCTTATCCTTCTCCGTAGCGTCTTAGGTTCCTCCTTGTGCTTGTATTCGCCCCGTCTCCCACAACAACTCTGTGAAATCCTTTCCTCTGCCAGAGCAGTTGAGCCAGTTGTGCAGCTGGTGTGTCCGTGTGTGTGTGTGTGTGTCTGTGTGTGGTCCAGGTCCAGCAGAGGTCAGCGACAGTCAGATGTAGTGAAGGAGAGGTTCAGGAAGATCCACCGACTCCTCCCCATAGCCACAATCTGACTGTTGGATTCTCGCTCTCTCTCTCTCTCTCCCTACACCCCTCCTCCTTCGCGAGTTGTCTCTCACCCACACAGGAACACACCCTCCCAGTCGCTCCTCCTTCCTGTACTAGCAGCTCAGGTACCTCCCATTTTTCAGGTCAGTCATTCACTCTCTCCCCCCCCCCCCATTTTCTTTGTATTCAATATTTCCCAATGACTCTGAATATTGCCTGTAATACCAGTCCGACATCAGTGCTGACTTGACACAAAAGTCTCTTTACATGATGTATCTCTAATGTAGATTGTGGTTGGTTCTAAGACATCCAACCTCTAGCCTCCAGCCACAATAACAGCTGATTACACAAATTAGTCTGTCAGGTGATTCTCTCTTCCATTTCTGGGAATGAGGTCATAGTCCGGCAGACCAGGTGCAATTATAGAGACCATGAGTCTGTGTGTGTGTGCGTGCGTGCGTGCGCGTGGTTGACTTGGACAACGCCCAGCAACGCAAGACATGAGAGAACATGAGTGAGGCAACCTCAATCTGATCACTCAAAAAGCAACACTTGCAAATTTAAAGCCTAATGGATTATTAAAATAGATTTTGTATTATATATTGTTTTATGTGTATTTATTAGGGATTGTTGCACTGTTCGGTTGGCACGTTTAATTTAATTGTACATGTACATATTACAAAAACAACTCAACATTCATTCATAAAACAATGCTAAAAAAAAAGAACACCGATCCTGTCAAGTCAAGTTCGAATGTGTGGAAACCCCTCAGCAACCAGATCATTCTTCCACCAAAACGTTTTCTCCCTCACCTCAAATCTTTCTAAATGCTATATTTCAATTTTCAAACCTCGATTAACAAGCACATTTTTCTTTTTCTTAATCGTCTGCCCAAACCTGAATCTTAAGACTGCTCAATGAAGCTGAACCGGAAACCAAGCATGCTAATATTAAAGGTCCTAAATGTAAGAAGACCACCTTAATGTTAATGTATAATCCAACAATGTGAGGCAACATTAGCTATTAGTTAGCTCTCACCCCGCCCCACCGCGCATCACATTTTTATTCTGAAACTACTAAACACTTGTGTTTATAAAACATGTTACCAGTATAAAGTTTTGCTTTAATTGTAGTAACTCGGAATATTAAAATACATACCGCAATTTTACATCTGAACTGAAACTGAAGCAGCATGTTTCACAACCAGTCATCAACAATACCAACTTCATCCTTACATTACTAGTTTGAACAAACACATGACACCCCGCTCACCAATTAACCCAAAAACTGATGGATTCAGCTAATTGGATTACTTTAATTAATTAGATCCAGCAAACCAAAGACCACTTTGAAGAATGCTTTTGCTTTTAGCCAGGCAACAGAGAGTTGCTTCAGTCAGTTTATGTGAACCATTTCATTGATTTCTCTGTGCCAAAGCTTTTGTCACATCTAAGTGCTGTGATATCTAACAAACCACGCCCTAGTAAAAAGAAAAGAGGCATTGCTTAGGTACTAAAGGTCACAGAGAGAAGAGGTTGAGGACTGGCTTTTTAAAATAAGCAGAGAAGTTAAGCACAGTTTGAGCAGGTTTTTAACTTATCCATGGGGTACACACTAAGTTCCTTTCATTGATTCTGCTAAAAAATAACATGACATGGCAAAGGTAAAGTCCTTGTTGCAGTTTTGAGAATCAGACAAACCACAAAACTGAAATTAGATTGGTGAGTGAGGGTATTGTAATTTGATGTTGAGGATTATCAGTCCTCCAGGCATTCCTCAGGGCACCTCCCACTGCTGTGCCTCCCTCACCTGTCAAACCTCACATATCATCCCTCTTTTTTTAGTGTGAACCAAACATTCTTGCCCCCCCCTTTCCTGCTCCTCCTCCAACCCTCCATCTGCATTTAGCAAAGATGCTAAAGAAAACAATGACGAGGCTAACAAATATTTAAAACCTGCAGTTTAAGAAAATAATCACCCTTATGTACCTCTTAAATATTTATCCTCATTGCACAAACCCTGACATCACACTCATCTCCAAACTATTTGATCACTCCGTGCAGTTCGCACCCGAATGAATGATAGCAGTATAAATCTGTCCAAAGAGTGGTGAGCCAGCTACAAATAGAAACTTTCACAAAGTTGCCTAAAATAACTTATTCAAATCATCAAGATACATTTTGCACATATTTCACAAGAATATAAATGTTCCGGTTCCATCTAAAGAATAAACTATGATGAGAGCTATAACTATAAAAGAGACAGGAAGCTCTCAGTCTAAGGTCTGGCGGCAGTTCAATAGGTTCTGTGGGGGGGAGACGAGCGACGGGAATACATGCTGAGAGTGTCTTTGTTGGCCATTATTCATCAAGCATGAATAGAACCAAGTTGCCCGTATGGCTGCCCTGTCTTCCTTGTTGAAACATCTACCGCTTGTCCTTTATTTATTCAGCCTTTCACTTAAAATAGTTCAGCAGGTGGAAAGCGGTCAAGACTTAAACCTGGCCAGTGACTAAAATAAAATGCAACTTTATTTGGAGAAGACTCAAGAAGTAATGAAATATTTTCCCACTCACAGCAAGCAGCACAAAACTGTACAAAACTATAATACTCTGTTTATGACAAGCGAGTCTATGTATAGCATTGCTGTCTCATTATGGTCTGGCCAGTGTTGTTGCTTGTACCACTGTCGAGTGTATCATCAAGACAGGAAAGATGACTTTACCAGAGAAGGTAACTGCACTGTTGAGACGTAAATAAAGCACATCCCACACCTCTGACAAAGACTTTTGTTTTGTTCCCAGAAACCCGGTTCAGAAGTTGATTCTTTCTGAGAAGGCAAATGTGAAAGGTGAACCCAAAGCTAAAATGTGAAAATGAATGGAAGAGTTAATTATATCAACATACAGGATAAGATGTAAGGTAACACACTTTACTTCTTTTTTTGTTGTTGACCACATTGTGGATCATTCCCAATCCAAAATGTGGTCAACAACAAAAAAAAGACATACAAATATAAATAATGCACACAGAGAGAGGAATGAACGAATGACAAACTTAGCAATATTAAAATTCAGCCTGTATGTGGGCTTCAACTGCTATTCAATGATGATTTAAGCTAAGTGCAAGAGGGCACTGAACACAGAGGAAATGTCAGTAAGTGACAGGGGAGCAAAAGGTGAGATTGGGTCAGGGGTCAGAGGTGAACAAAAGCTTCGTAACTGTCACAAAGAGCCAGAGACTGGCCCCGGGCGCATCTAGTGGTGATAAGTCTGTCTGGCTTTACCTTCCACTACGCACTTCTGTTGGTGTTCTCTTTGACAGTGCTGTAGGCCAGTGGTCCCCAACCTTTTTTCCTGCCATGGACCGGTTTCAATGTCCGGGGGGGGGGGGGTATTAAATAAAAAAAGGGGGGGGATTATGATTTTTCCGATAAACTTTACATTATGCACTTGCAATAACTATTAAACAACTATTACACCAGTATCTACTCACCATAAGTTGTGGTCTCAAGAAATGCTTCTGTCCTTCATGTTCACTTTTTTTTTCTGTCAAATTCCACGTTCTTGTCTTTTACTTCAAGGTTCTTGGTCTCTATGTGCCGAAGCCGTTTTGACCCCTTCATGGCCTCGTTAACGAAGCTAATCAGCTGTTGATAAACCCGTGTTTTAGGTCTGACTCCTGGTTTGGCTGTTAAAAGAGGTATTTTCTTGGAGGTCGTCGGCACCTCTTCTTCCTCCTCAGTTGGACTTTCCCATTAGCAAAGAAGCTCTCCAAAGACGTTTGTTTTTTAACCCTAATTTTCGCTAGTTTACGTCTGTTTTTTGTAACGTATCACGTAAAGCATGAAAATTCACAGCCGAATGTTACGTTAGCGAAAATCCGGTGGTTTTTTCTAAATAAAACACCTTTTAGATGCTAATAAATCGATACAACGGAAATTGTATACATTAGTTATTCTTTCTGTGCAACCTGTGCAGAATGGCTTTATATCTCACTCATCAAACAAATATAACATTTCAGCCTGAAGCCGCCGATATATGCAAAATGGTTTTCCAACACCTTTAAGCACAGACACTTGAAGATGTGTTGAATTTTATCAAGGCCTGTAAAATTGCCATCAACATCATCTTCCAGGCGGTCCGAGTGTGTGCTGGAGTGGGCAGATGCACGAGACTGAATTAATGATGTACTTGCATATGTGTGTCTGATTACTAATCAGCTCTTTGACAAAGGCTACATGTGTGCAAGCCTGTGCATCTCTCCCACACACTCCCCGCCATATTGGTGTAAAACCCTATCAGCAGGAATGCTGGGACTGCGGGGTCAGCAGAGTGTCAGATGCAACAACGAGGCCTTAGGACCAGTTTCTTCCTGGTTGCATCAGCGACATGATGGCAGGCAGGGCAGTGGATCGGTGACACTCACTCCTGCCCTGCCTGCTTAACGAGTCATTCTCTGGAGAAAAGCAACTGATAGGACTAGAACACCATATTTGTGACAAAAACGTTTGACATTCTTTGTGACCTCAAACAATCAATCATTACAAGACTCGCCAATGAAGAACCTTCAACAAAGCATCCATTTTAACAAGACTCCAGACTCTTCACCTGCCTGAGGTGGTCTCAGGCCAGCTATGTGGGGGTGAGGTGTTGGTGGGGGGCCGTTACTAGCCTTCCAAGAGAGAAGGTGACAGTCACAACTAGAAAACGACAATCAGAGACTGCAGACCCCGCCTCCAATAGACTATTGGATCTGGTGAGACAGTAAACAGGGCTTCCGGATCAGAGGGGCCAAACCTGCTCTAGCTTGCTGCTCCGGAACGTACTACAAGACTCCTTCTGGACTCTTTTTCCCATCATGCCATTTGTTTCCCTCCCTCTTAAAGTGACAGTTTACAGCACAGGCACAATTCCAGATGCAAAAAAATAATTCTAGAATCTGGATCCAGATCCGGATCAACGCCATTCTCGGGGAGGACCGAGCCACGGACAGAACCTTGCTTGTGTAAAAATTTGAAGTCGATTGGGTTAACGTCATGTATGTTGTCACTCTCGAGCACATATGCAGAAAAAAACAAAGAAAAAAGAGGTAAAGTCCAGAATTCGTTTTTTTAGGGTTTTCTTTCTCTCATTTTAAGGGCGTTACCCTGAGGTGAATTTAAGGTGGGAACTTATCAAAATATTCTTCAGGTATATAAGCAACAAAATGAGAAAACCTCACCAATTCAACATTCTTAAAATCAGTCATGTCTGCTGCTAGAAAGCTGTTCCTTCATGTGTCGCTTGTGTATGTGAGGAATCAAGTGTCACAGATGCTCTTGTGTGTTTGTATATGGGAGTGTGACTGACCCTTCAGGTCATCACAAAGCGCACCTGAGGGAGGGGCAGGGAGCCTGTTTTCAGAGTTGCCATGGTGATTATATACAGATGCATGGGGTGTAGAAAGGGCACCACTTCAAAACCGTCACCGTAGCAGAAAACCTTCCTAGAGTGGACTGATTCCCTGCTTCACAGGTTTTGCAACTTTCATGGAACATGAAAAGGAACTACAGCAGAGAAATGACCAATAAATATATTTTAACTTTGTCACCTACACATAGAGGAACAGTCTATCCTGTTGGACACTTCATTCATGCTTCTACGAAGCAGAATTAATTTGTTTTAACCTTTAAAATGTACCGACAAGCAGTTTAGCTGAACAGCGCGTTAACTTGGTATCACCGAAAAACAGGTGTAGGAGTGCGTACAAGCAAAACAACCTTTTAATATTTTGAAAGAAAAGAATTCTCAGAGATAGGTTGGCAATTATGTTTAAAAAAATAGCTCAAAAGCAATATGAGGGGGAAAAAAGAGGGTGGTGGCAAATTGACAACTTCATGATGAGGTTTTAAAATGGAACATATTTAATAAAGTTGAATGTCGTAATAAAGTGCAAAAACTGTGTAGAGAAATCAAATAGACACAACAAGCTGATCAATCAGCGATTGCAGACCTTCGCCTCCAAGTGCCCTATCTCGAAATGTTAAAGAATCCTTTAAAAAATTCTAGAATCTGGATCCAGATCCGGATCAACGCCATTCTAATTTCCAACGAACAAATGAAGCACAGCAATGAAAAGAGATGGTGAAGTCAGTGGACAGAAACACATCAAGAACATTTATTTTACTCGCCTTCTGTAGTCTACTGGTCGAATGATGAAACAGGAGTTGAGGGAATACAGAGCCTATCTGTGTGCCGTGCTCCCAGGCTACCACTGTCTGTGGGAGAGACATCGAGGGGGGGGGGGGGGGGGGCAGCTGCACACTGAAGTGAAGTGGTGCCGCCATTCCCCGTCACCCAGGAAACCAACGCTCTCCCAAAGAAAGACCGGCCAATGAAAAACACAAGCAATTGTGCTGAGACAAAGTCACATGACTGCCGAACCACTATTCCCTGTGCACAGTGGGACAGGAAGAATAATGTTGGTGGGTGGAGGGTGATTAAGATGGGACAAATAAATAGGTAATGACGGGGGGGAGGAAAAAATATGTAAAAGTAGAAGAATTGGTAGCAGAAGAAGGACAGAATAAACTGATTGGCTGTAGCCTATTTCAGTTTTAAAGCTGAGCAGCTGTGTGAGACTCGGGGATACCTTTACCTCTAAAAACTCACCTAAGCTGCTTATATTTTCAGCTATTCATTATTTTTAAACCATTAATAAAAAAGACAATTCAAGTCGCCTCTTCGTTTTTATAAAAATTATTATTAATGAACATATTTGGTCAAATCAATATGGACTAACCATTTTATATCTGGTGTCAGGATCAGTGGAGAAAGAAGAAACCAATTTTACGCAACAAGAATAAGAAAGCAAGATAATGACTTTAAAGATAAATTAAGCTTTGCAGCATTAAAAGCCAAATGCTAGCAATGATGTGTTATTAGATGTATGCTTTTAACCACTAATTATGAAATGTTACAAATATGTTTTGGAGGAATAAAGATTTTTCATCTTTATTCCTCCAAACAGGTAAAAGTGAGGGGGCTAGAGAAGGAAAGCCTGTTTGGAATAGAAGGATGTGATATTAAAAAGTGATGCTCGTAAATACAATGTCTTATAATGGTTTAAGTATGCCTGTCAACTGTTAACATTTATGTGTTTTGAGAAGTGTTATTCATGAAATGTTTTTAAAATGTTTGATGGAAGGCAAAAGAAAAGGGGCAGTGAGTGACAGGAAGCTCTTGTTCTGTGAAAATAGAGAAGTATAGGTAGCAACAGACAGCAGTCGCTCATGAGGAGAAGAAAAAGCAGGAGGACGGTTTTGTGCATGTCCTCAGTGAATACCAGACCTATCCTATGCTGTAATGACGACCTCCACCACTGTTGGGGGCAGTGCTGCTGTTTTGGGGTGATCACCGTCTGTTACAACTTAATGAGATACGAAACAGGAAGGACTTAGAGAGGAGGAGCAATCTGATAACTATAATCTATTTGAGAGTCTATTTGTAGCCCTGTGGTGAACTGGTAGCTTGTCCAGGGTGTACCCCGCCTCTCACCTGTTGACTGCTGGGATAGGCTCCAGCACGACCCGCAACCTGGTAACAGACAAAGCATTTCAGAAGATGAATAACATCAAAGTAGATGTTGCACATGTCCATCCCTCACAATCTGCCCATATTCCCACTACTGAAGACAGGACACATGCATTTTAAAGGACAGCACCTTGAGCTTCAAAAGGAACCATGCACTTAGAAAAGAAAAAAAAGATGGACAAAAAAAGGCGTGTTTCGCATCTAAACGTGCTGATCCTCATCTAAAAAGGTCTCATACCTTCTGTTCTGTACAATGGAGGCGAGTTTAATGATGCCAGCAGACCCACATCATCTGGGAGAACCAGCGATCCACAACCTCATGCCTCAGCACCAGAACATTAACCTACTTCAGCAGTGACAGGGAGCTTTCATGCTCAGAACAGCATTCACCAAGAGAGAAGGGGCCCAATTACCTCTCAGCAGCATGACCGGGACAGGCCACTGATGCAAAAGAAGGTCGCAAAGCCAGCAATGACATGTCTAAGCCTCAACCATTGATTTCCTTTAAAAAGGTCAATGAGAGGACTGTCTGAGGATTAGCTTGTCAAGAGATAACAGGCACATTGTAGCACCAGGGCTTAAATCAGATATTCCTGCAGAGGGAACCATCCAACCTCGAGAGAAGATGAAATCCAGAAATGACACTTAAAGCAGTAAGCTTCACAGTTTGGAGAACAATAACTTACAGCACGAAGGCCACTCTGTGTTACTTACCAAACAGCACATGCACATTTATTCTGGTCCGCATCATAACCCTAACCCATCATCGTTCAGGAATTCAAAATGTCTAATAACATGGCCAAGTATTCTACTTACACCACTCTGATCTAGTGGACCTAAACTGTGCCAGTATTATTCAAAATCACAATAGAATTAAAATGTATGTCTCTTGGTATTAACCTGCTCAATAACCTGCTTAATACCATACAAGAACATGCTGATCAGTCCCTCAGAAATTACTCCACAAACTAACCAAACAGCAAAGACCACATGCTAATATGAAGCCTTATTGTTCCCAAAGAAAAATATAAAATATGCATGAAATAACTGTAGATAAGACACAAAGAATCGACAACAGCCTTTGCTAAAGCTTTCCACCTGGTGTCAAAAGATGAAGTGGGGTGGCGGTGGCACAGGTGGTTGAGCGGGTCTTCCTATGAAGACTGTCCTGTACTGTCAATGAAACTTCCTAAATCCATCAATTCATCAAAATTAGTAGGTTTCTCTCAGAAATAATAAATCTCAAAAACAATAATAAAATATAACAGAAATAGAAAGCCATTATTGTCATTGCATGGCGGATACACAACGAGATTAGGAGCGCTGCTCCGTTTGGTGCTGAGGAACAATATAAAATACAAATAGTAGCAGAAAGTCAACACGAATTGAAAGTGATAAACAGCGCATGCAGATATATTGTCGAGTACTTTGCATTTAGTAGTAATACACGAGTTATTGCAGACCAAATTACTAGCTGTTACCAATTCTTTTATCTATCAACAACCAGGCTGTGCGATATGAAACCACGAACACGAGAAAACTTAAAGATCTACTCCGTTCAGTGCTAACGGGCTAAAGACAGTCATCACCACTGCTAGCTTAACTCCGGCTGAGCATCAATAAAAGTGTTCAACTATTCAACCTCGCTCCTTGACAACGAACATATGCGTAACACAACACAGCAACAAAGCCAATAATCAGAAGCACTAACTAGCAGCTACCTGAAGCGTAGTTTAGCTTCCTGAGCAGAGCGAGATAAAACTTTTATACTAACCCAAACCCGGCAGGTGCAGCGCTCGCGTCCCGCCTCTTATATTTCAGGTCGCAACACTTAATATTTCAATATCGCAGAACTCTCGCAGAAAAGAAGAACACGAAGTGGAAAAACTTACTTCGCTCTGGATGTTTTTTAATATGTGACGTAGGGAAGAGCACGTCCTTCCAGACCTCGTCGGCCGTGGATGAATAAAGTCGAAGCATCCCGGAAACAAACATTATTGTGTTTCCGGTCAGCGTTTTCACATTAAAAGCCTGCACTGGTAATATAATACGTACAGTACAATAAAATGAAGGAGGGAGAAGGGAAACCGTACTTATGTAAAGACGCATTCTCAAAGAGTTACAGAACATAAAATTACGTAACCATCGATGCATGCCGTTATTTGCATTTTTCTATGTGAGCCAAGTGTAACCGGATGGTTGGAGTTAATTGGGCAGGCAGGTGTGGGAGGGAGCACCTGTAACCCATCTGCCACTGATGGGGGAGCGTATATAGGCGCTTCCCCTCCCTCGCTCCCGTGGAGTGTCACTGCCTTGTCTCTCTTTTTCTTTTGTTAGTTTTGTTTGGTTAATTCGTCTTAAGGTGTGTTTATAGAGTGTTTTTAGTGGAAGTTTGTTTTAGATAAATAAAGACTCTGAATTATTAGTGTGAGCGGGCCTGTGGGTGGAAAACCCGCTAGAACGAGCTGGGGGATAAAGGAACGAAAAAATAGATCTTTAGGTTGAGAGTCCTAAAGTGGCGTTGTTGGCAACGATCCGACCGTTTAGGCCCGTATACCCAACGCCGCACAAGCATCCAAAACCATTGACTTATGTTTGTGGCCCTATGTGGCTTTGTCAACATACCAGACTGAACGAAAGCCTGCATGAACACTCTCTTGAGCTCTTTCATCCTTAAAGCATGACAAGATACTGTGTTGAAAACATATTTATGCAATATTAGTAAATGATTAAACAGGTCATCTCCAGTGCCTCTTGTTGCTCAGTTACTGAACTCATATCCTTGAAACAACACGATTGGAAAGCGCAACATTAGCTGCGGTTATTAAATCGGCACGATGATGAGTCAGAAGACTGCCTTTCAGTTTTACTGTGGATATAAACTCTTTATTCTCTTTCTTTAATTTAGTTTTACAACAGAGTCAAACATCAGAATTAATTTATTTTTAAATTAGGTTGAGAATGAATGAAATATTAAATAATCAGCTTCTCTTAAGCATATAATTAAATGAATTATACAGTGTCAGGAGTGTTCACTTCTGCAGGGTCCTGTTGTCTCGCATGCACTGAGCAAACAGTTACTCCTGGCCTGTCTGAACTCATACTGCTGGTATTTACAGTCGAGGCAGCTGATAATGAAACATGACCTGTCATGTCAAAACAAGAAGGAAGTTGCTGCTCTCAATAGAACGGCTAGTTTAGAATGCCAGCACACTGGCTGTGGTGAAACACTACAGTAAATATAAATGCCTTGCAGAACTTCAGATTCAGAATACTTTATTGATCCAAGAGGGAAATTCAGGAATTTGGTTATGACTGTCTTGATCCTCAGGACAACAGATGCAACAGAGCAAGTCAAAGTAATTTCCCACAGGGAAACATATAACATTTAAACTCTAAACAGGGATGATTAGTTCTGTATATTGTGCAGCATTATCCTGTATCACCAGTCTCTGAAGAAGGAGCCTGCAGCTTGTTCCTGGATATTTTGAATCACGCTTTGATATAATTGTTGCTATATCAGTCAAAGTTTTGGCAAGAAGGGCAATGACTCTTGTGTTGGCAAGACGACTGAAGGAATTGATCTAGTCTTCAATTAATCGTTTACATATAGCGCCATCAAGTGGTAATGTGTGACTATTACACTATGAAAATCAATCTATTTATTAAAATGCGAGGAAAACCTTACTTCTGATAAGAAGAGTTAACATTAGAAAAAAGAAAGAAAGGCAAAATTACTATAAGAGCTTAATCACAGGTGTGCAATTTCTCCCGTTATGTTTTATTTTTTCAATTTTTGACTCAGCTTTTGCTTGGGAAGTGACTTAAATAGTAAATTGTAATGTCAATAGTTCAACCTGAGAAATGTAAATGTAAGGTATGTTTCACAAACGTGTGTAAGATAAAGCAGCCAAAGTGATCAACCAATAACTCAACAATGATTTCATGGATGCTGCCATGGGAATCCTTTCAATCAACTTTGAAAACAATGAATCCCATCACAAATCAAGCAATGGGCAAGTGATGCTCTGGGGAAATAATCCCTGTCAGTGTCTCCATGCGACCACTCTAACTTAATATGGAATAGCCACATTAATCTGGTGAACTGGCCAGGCAGCCAAACATCTGTCCATACTGGTGTCAGAGTGGGCGTGAGCTCCCGCCGTAAGGTGGGGGTACTTGGTGCAGGTGATGCGTCTGCAGAGCCGCCCTGGCTGTGTGAGGACGAGTGATCGCCGGTCTATCCGGGCGCTTGGACATCTGTGGAGTTTGACGATGCTTGTTGCCTGGATGAATGCCAGAGAAACCCCTTTTTACACTGAAAGCGAGAATTTCAGATTATTGAGATAAACACAGTGCTGTTTAACAAATCCGCATATTAAAAAACACCTTTATTAATGCCATACCATGAATCCATGGGTCCTCTGCCCAGGGTATTTGTTGGAGATGGGAAGGGCATGTATGGAGGAAGGGGCAACCAAGGGGCATCGGTTCTGGTTAACAGCTGGACCCCCTGGGGTGTCAGGTTTGTGTCTCTTCCAGTTGAATGTTCTTCTCTGCTTATGTCAGGTAAACACTGTGAATTGGTCTGGCTGAGTCGAAACCTACAGGCACGTATTATCCCTAGTGACTTTCGATTCCCAGTAGCTGCTCTGACGCTGGGAGGTGGAGAAGGGGACAGCATGGTGCCTGGGGACGGAGCGAGCCGAGCTACATCAGGGGAGGAGGCTTCACCATGATGCAGGTCAGAAAACAAACACAAATCATGGTTGAGGAGCTGCCATTACTGTTTGGAATATAATATTTTTGGTGTTTGTTTTCAACTTGTTATTGTCGATGGGTGAACAATTTAAACTTTCGCAATTGTTATGTTTTTTTCAAATCAACAGAAAGTTTGTTTATTGAGTGTTTCAGCCCACCTGTGGAAATAGACTGGAAAGAAGAATCTAGTGAGGCAGTGTCCAGGCAGTCTCCATGCGACTCCTCTCCAGATTCTTCAGCACTACTGTCATCCTCAGTGCAACTAATGCTTTCTCCTTCATCACAGTACTTAATAGCAAGGACCTGTGGTAATCTTTCTGTTTCTATTGCCTGGAGATGGCTGACAAACAATGCAGAAAGCTTTAGTTCTACCTAGCTAAGAATTACGATCAGAAGATTGACTCGTTGGACACACTGCATTAAATCACTTTTAGATAATTGTGGTGACAGTACAGATCGTTTGTACCTGCTGTGCTGCTCCCTCCAAGCTTTCAGCTCAGCGAACACATCAACGCGTCCTCTACCGTCAGCCTCGTCAAGGTCGTACGTGTGTTCTGGCACATAGATGGGAAGGTCACGGGGAATGAATGTTGACCTGGACGGTGCTGTCTACGGGACAAGAGAAAGAATTTTGTGGGCGTTAGGATGGGAAACTATGAAACACAGCGGAATAGAGGCCTAAGAGCTGAGTATATGAATTGTGAATTGACAGTAGGGTACTTGTCAGAGTAAACACAGGAGGGGCAGACAGAAGAGGAAGCTGTGTATATGCCAGTATGACACTGGCAGTAACAGCCCCATCTATCAAGTCCCCGTGACGCTGTTGCACCGACTCCTGTGACTAATTATCTCCTTCTGTTTACAGTACAGGGACATGACGGCATGAAGCAGTGGTGTCAGACAGCCATAATGGCCTCTCAAAGCCCATTCAGCTGGTTGGTCCCTTCAGTCACCATTAAATGTTTTGCAGCATGAAAAAAATAACAGTGATGAAGAGCAATCAGACTTTGGGCTCATTTTCCAGAAAACACCACCTACCATCAACTTTTCTCGCCTTGCTCGAACACCCTTGACTGGGTTTCCACAGAACAGGATCTTGCCAGCTCCTTTATGAATCGACAGAAGAGCGAGAGAGAGAGATTTATTTCTGAGACAAACGAGTCCATTTGGTGGCACTGTGGAGTAAGGATAGCTGGTCACAGTGTTCATCTGAACATCTAAAAAGGGAATTTACATTAAAACTGAATCAATTACATTGTCTCTGTAGTTTGTTTTGTTATGCAGAAATCTGGTTCAGTAAGGCACTAAAGTCGCAACATAGAGAAGTTTACAATACAAATAAGCTTAAGATAATGTGTCTGCAAAATCGATATGAAAAACAGCCACTCAGGTGCCTAACCATGTGTAAGGAAGCTGGTTTCTGTTTCCACCATTGCTAGATCTGACTCTGCAGAACCAGGTCTGGATCCAGGATGTGAGAGAACTCCAAGCATGGTCGTTGACATGGTTCTGGAGCCAGCGTGGGGTCCGGAGCTAGTGGGGGATCTGGAGCCTGCTGTTGACAGGAGCCGGATACAAGAGTGGCTGGAAGCAGGGCGCCCGGCTGAAGCAAACAAAAACAAGTTATAGACCTGTAATTAATTGGTCTGTACTGAATGACTAAACCCACATATACATGCAAACACCGTCTTCGATAGCTGCCTGACCAGAATTACAGTCTCTGATGGAGTCGCGGAGAATATCGAAGTCTTCTCCCACGGCACTGTTGCAGATGAGCCCGTCCTCGTCCACCCTTAAGTTGTCTAGGTAATGCAGTTGAGGTACCAACTCCCTTACTGCTGCTCGATAACGATAGTCCGCAGCCTGGGTAGAAAGGAGGAAGGACAGGCATGTATGGGTGGCGCATAAAGTAGCAGTCAATCCACCTTCATGCTCATACTCCAAACGGGCAGGAGAAATGATCTGCGTCGCATATTGTGAGTGATTTTAGGTCATGAATAATGTGTGGTAAAATATTGAATGGTATGCTGTTCCAGATTTGTTTAAAAAAGTGAGATGCTGTTTGTTCCATATCCCTTAAATTACTGTAACCAGCACATCAAATGAGCGGCACACAGAGAGGCAGAAAAAAACATATCGATGAATAACTGAGGCTAGAAAGTCTACGACTGGGACTTGATGTGGGACTGTGAGCAGGAAGAGTCCATTGGATCTCTGAGCTACTGAGCAATCAAATTAGATTTCAGCGGTCCTGCCCTGCCCTTCCCTTCACTGAACCACACAGATGCAATGAATGAAAGAGAGTGAAAGGCTGGCAGGGGAGGAAGTGAAAGAGAAAAGAGGTGGAGAATAAGGGCCGGTTGAGAGGAAGTGAGCAGATGCGTGTGTGTGATGGGAAAAGCAGGAGCATGAAGAGTGATAGTCTGGCAATAGAGCAAACCCAGCAAGCCCCCAGTTAATTAAAAGTGTAGGCCTAATGCATATTCAGCGCAGCATCTCCCCTCATTGCCCTCGATTCCTAATTCACGCTCTGCCAGTGAGAGTAAATCAACACATTCAACGCCGCACAAAACTCCCAGTGCACTGTGTCTAGAATAAAAGAATCCGAATCAGAATGCTGCACCTATGCTGAGCGACACTCACTAGTAAATACTGTACATGCACCTTATATGACCAGTGGATGGTCACGCGCATGAAAAAAGAACTGCTCAGTTTTCACATAGATCATGTGTCACTGTAATATAATAATAAATCATTATGTCTGTGTTTCCACTGAAGGCTGTGCCCGTTATCTGGGTTATTTTGATGCCTCCTGCTCTCTCTGTTTCCTATCTGACGTGCTGAAGACGCAGATGTAGAGCGGTAAGATCACAGAGCTCCTTTCATGTCTTAGCACATGCTAATTGTATTAATTATCCGACAAGAACTGAGAGTCCACAAGAAGAGGAGCAGCAACAAACCGTATGATACCTGCATCAAAACCCGAAGATGCATCAACTGGACAGAACCACCCGGTTCCTCAATCAAGCATTTAATCAGCGTCACGGTTTTTTATATAACCTTTGCTGGCTTTCTGAGACTCATAAGTGGTTTTAAATGTATTCTGCTGTTGGGCTTGCAGCATACTGATATGAGACTGTCAGCTAAATGTCTACTGGACAGATGGACAGACAACAACATGTAAACACACACACAAACACACACCTCCATCTCATGTTCTTACATATGACACATTACATTTGTGGTCCAATATTGGCTTTCCGCCCCGCGATGCTCTGGCGACGCATCCGGGGTGTACCCCAACTCGTATCCACAGTCAGCTGGGATAGGCCCCAGTAACACCTGTGACCCGCAAGGCGGATATAGCGGCTGTAGACGAGACGATTGAGGTCATCTCATCGACAAGGAAATGGATGGATGGATGGATGGATGGACAAGTATGTGGGTAAGTGTGCTTAGCCTGCTCTAAGTACGAGTAATCTTATTTAAGTTTGCGTGAATTGATACATTTGTAACATTTAGCTCATTTAAGAGTAGAAATATTAGCGGTGTGTTACCTGGACGAACGTGGGATTTGGACACACACACACAGGGTTTCCCTCCAGGGTCAGTGTCTGAAGTTTGCTACACAACCCCAGGTACTGAACCTGGACCAGGTCATCCACATTGTTCCCTTCCAGATCTAGCAGTTGCAGGTTCACCAGCATGCCAACCTGGCTCAGCTCTGACACACTATTATAGGCCACATACAACTCCTGAAGCAGAAAGAGAGAGGAGGAGGACGTCTGTCATTAGTCAGACACAAAAACAGATGTGCTGCTTCACAGTCTTAACTTTATGAGATAAGCGTATTGACCTCTGCCCCCAAAATCCACAACCCCAGCCGACATCTGAAGCATCCCAACATAACGGCCCAGA
This sequence comes from Brachionichthys hirsutus, assembly GCF_040956055.1. Taxonomy (NCBI): domain Eukaryota; kingdom Metazoa; phylum Chordata; class Actinopteri; order Lophiiformes; family Brachionichthyidae; genus Brachionichthys; species Brachionichthys hirsutus. The sequence goes on from NC_090901.1 coordinate 128,224, forward strand.
AGGAGGGGGGGGGTCAGCGACCCTTCACTTCATAGATGCTAATGATCCTGAGGATTCATTAGTCAGGTTCATGATTCCCGGGGAGCATTAGCATTCGTATAGAGAATGCTAATGCTCCTGGGGAGTCGGATTGCCTTTGTGGTTTCGGTCACTTCTTTGTTTTCTGCTCCAACAGGTGTATAAGCATCTGGACCCTCGACCAAAAGCCTCTTGGATGAGAGGCGAAACGTCTTCAATCAAACTTGAACAAGTCCAGTTGATATTTTAAACATTTAAAGTAAAAACAGGAATGCGTATGTGTAATTGTTTTCACCCCCAAGTGGCTTTTTGGGTTGTTGATCTGGGCCAAGATCAATCTGTGTGTTCACAACTATACCATTAGGGAAGAGAAAGTAGAGATGCCATCTAAATCCTTCAGCGAGCAGTGCGGCATCCACAGCGCCTTCAGGTGGGAGAGAGTGGTCCCCAGGTCTCTAGGAATACAAAAGAGAACAGAATTCATTTAGAGGTTCCTCGGGCACGGAAGCTCTCTTCCCCAATATGCAGGCCTCGCCTCCGCTGTCCATTCTGAACAATCCAACAATCCTACATGCTCTAACATCCTCACAGCTCTAACAACTCCAGCAGCTCCCGCAGCCAAGAAAAGGAAGCGCTATCAGAGGGAGTGTACTTCCAGCTGACTCTGCCGCTCTCTGGGCGGAGCACACGGCTCCCCGTCCTTTTCTTTGTCCTCTCGTCCCTCAGAGGAAATAACTCTCCACCTGTCCTGATACCAGGAACATTTGCAATGTGTGTCTCATCTTGGATGAATTGCTTTTTGATGACATAACTGAGGCTACAATGAAACTCTGAGGACAATCCAGCACCAAATAATAATACTCTATTAGTCTGTCCCCTGGAGGGCAATTTGGCTTACAGCAGCTTGAGCTGCTGCTGGCCGCGGCATGTGCACGCGCCCGGGCAATGTGGGTCGAGTGCACCGTTATTACACAACGACAGTGTAAACATGCGCCTGAGCCGGGGATCGAACCGCCAACCTCCCGATCACAGGACGACCCTCTCAACCACTGCGCCACTGTCGCCCCAAACTGCACATATTTTCTGTGGTTTCTTTTCCACAACTGTCCAATGTGACAAATCTGAAAGTCGACATGTCACAAACTTCTCCGTGTCCTATTATGACACAGGTGTGTGAACCTGTTAAGTGTATTGATCCCTAAAACAACATGTTGTATGCCCCATGTTGAAAGCTTTAGCAGACCCTGTATCTTTGCTACAAACACAATTCACTTCTTTTTGCTTATTGGATGCACATGCTACTCTTATGGCCGCGTTCATTTTGTTTCATCAAAGCATTGTCATTTTTATATCTATTGAGGATGTTCACAGAAGTGTCTAATGGCACCCACAATGTGAAGCACGGCAGTAATCCATGAGATCAGTTGAGTTTCTTTCTCCTCTGTACACACTACAAACCAGGTGGAAAACACAAAAATTGTATTTATATATGTTATTTCACACGTACCTTACGGATAGAATCACACTGCGGTTCATTCTTAGCTGTTCCAGCCTGGGCAAGTATTCGCCTGCATGTTGAGCAGGTAAACGAAATCAAGTCATGTAACGCAGGGAGATTACTTATTGGGTTCAAACTAGCACACATGAACAATTCCTAATTCAGCATCAACCTCAATAAGCTTATAGTGAAGAGTGTCTACACAGGCAGACCTCAGTCATCTCGTCTACAAGAATGGATGGATGCGTTGAGTCATCATTTTAAATCATTTTAAAGCTTTGTGAGCTTTAACTATAATGGGAGAATCTATGATCCATAAGGAAGGTTAAGAACGAGATAAAAACAAATCTATACCACACCCAAAAAGACATCCTTTGGGCACACAGATCCAATATGGATTTTAAAAAGTCATGTGAATACTGTATCTTACCAAAGTTGCCCAATGTGTTTTCGTGTGTGTCTATGCAGATCTCCAGTGACGTCACATGAGCGAGGTCCCCACTTCCACACAGCAATTTCTGCGTGGGACACAAATGAATCGTACATCCTGTAAAGTTGGCGCGGACTTGCCTTGACTAAATACAACTTTGTCAATATTATCAGACTCACATAATTAATTATGTGAAATATGTGTCATTTATACTGTAGCCTGTAATGCTAGTTTTCAATTGTTGTTCATAGAGCATTTTATTGGTCGTAGGAAAGGCAATAACGGAATCATTTCATCATTACCTCCGCCGGGGTCAGTAACATTGCAGTCAATGGAGCTTAAAGATTTGCTCCTCAATATCTCAGTTGATTATTGACCAATGTTTATGGAACATGACTCAATCAGTGTAGGGTGGGGGCCTCTATCTTACCACCAGATTCATCTGGATCGGATCCAGAATGGCGTGAGGAAAAAAGAGTACATTTTAACATTGAAGCCCAATTTACATATTCAAAAATCTGTTAAACATACACATCAAATCTGATTCACAAAGATACCAAGAAAAATTTAGAACCTTCTGGTGATGATCCATATCACCATGTGGATGTGAAAATCTAATTATAAGGGGAATGAGATGCTCGGCGGAGTGCTTTTCTAATTTTAGTAATAAAATCAGGGCACTTGCTTTGCAATTATGCTACCCAAATCCTGAAGGAAATGAACAGATATCTGAAATAACATTTAAGGCTAATATTTAATGGCCATACTGTAGAATAACCATATGAATACCACCTGTGCCAATTTACCAGCTTATCTGGAGAGAGGTAGGAAAGTTCTACGGCTGTTTTGGAGTCATGACATGAATTTGAGGTGGGAGTTGGGTTGATGTGGCCCGATGCACTCAGCTCGGTCACTGAGACCCGCGCTGTCCCAGGACGGGCCCCACGGGGCTCAGGCGCATGACAGGAGCTCATCGCTTACCAGCCTGAAATTGAATGAAATGAGCAGTGGCTTTCTAACAGGAATAAAATCCTAAAAGTAATCCTACTATTCTTATCGTTTCCATCCAGCGTTAACTCAGCTCAGCTAAAAAGCTAGCGTTTACTTCTAATGTAGAATTATATTAATATTCCACTCTGATCCAATACAAAGGAAAATCATCTTTAACTGAATGTTATGCAATCGTTTTTGATACGGATTGTATTTACCTGTTGCAGAAACATGCAGGTTAAAAAGATCTCTACACGACACAGGCTGGAAGGTTTGCTTGACAACCACAGACTTCCTGGATACGGCACAGCGAGACCCGTGGCTCCATGGGATATGTAGTGCGTGTGTAGTCTGCTGTTTGAGCAAAGAAATTCAGAACGCACCCCTTTTTTTCATTGTTCGATTTTTTTTTATATATACTTATTGTAGGTTTGTGCTTATTCTCTGGATACGAGGTTTGGATATGCTTGGTTGACCACTTCTTTATAATCAGTAATGATTACAGACAATGAGAAAATAAGTTTGTGCTTATGTTTTTGGTGTTGTTTTTATTTATGTCTCTGTGTTTTTGTTTATTGATTACAAAAATGTTTTTGTAGCTTTATTTGTAATGGTATATTATACAACGAAATGAAAATGGATGGATAATCATTATTTTTGACCAACTTATAACCTCATTTTAATGTGCTGCTTAACCACGTTAGAAAAAAAAAAGTCAATTTGATATTTAATGTTCTTAAAATGTTCTGTATGTTAACCATGTATTAGCAAAGCCTTTCAAAAACATGATAGGATGGAAGGGTTAGAAGGTTTGTTGGGTTGAAGCATCCTTTGGTAAAAGGTTGGAACGTTTTTTCTTTTCAAAAGAACCAAGAGACCAGGGAACCAGGAGACCAGGGAACCAGGGAACCAGGAGACCAGGGAACCAGGAGACCAGGGAACCAGGAGACCAGGAAACCAGGGAACCAGGAGACCAGGGAACCAGGGAACCAGGGAACCAGGGAACCAGAGATAGATCTCGTCTCGGTGCGTTTCTGCCTGGAGTGAGGGTCCCTCCATTTGGATCCACTGCTGCTGGCCTCAACTCGGGAGTGCCCATAATTCCCACAGCACCTGAACGCAGCAGAAACATGCACGCTAGCCGGGGCGGCCCGAGCTGGGCGTGGCTCTCCCCTCCTCTCCCCCGTGTGGAGCGACATTGTTCGACGCGGGCTCGGTTTACCGGTCGATGGCTGCCTTTTAGCCACTGAAATTTAAATACTTTCTCCTGGGGAAGAAGAGCTAGAAATCTGGAGACGGCGGGAAGCGGACAAAACCATTTTGTTTTCCGGTGGTCACTACACAGCGGCGACAGAGGAGATTCCTTCTTCTTCATCACCTTCATCTTCTCCGTCGTTCTCGTTGCTAATTAGACCTCTGCCTGTCCCGGTAAGTACCGGTAAGTACCGGCATGCGGCTCGCGTCACCGTTTGGGCTCATGATAAGTTTAAAGTGCTTTCAGTGTTTTGGGGGTTGCTGGAGATCGCGCTCCGCGGTTAAACCGTGTTTGCTAGCGGCCGTTAGCGTTTTAGCCAGCAGCTAGCCCTGACCTCGGAGCGCCATCAAAGGGTTCTGGCCTTAAATTCCGGCTCTTGTTTTAAGCAGTCTCCCGTGAGTTTGGGTGTAATAATATTAGATCGCGTAGGAAAACGAAAATGAATGCGTTTGTGTGCTTGTAGCTGTAGTGGGAGACGCGCAGGGTGACGCGCAGGGTGACGCGCAGGGTGACGCGCAGGGTGACGCGCAGGGTGACGCCCCGCCACGGCGAGCAGAGCCTGGACGCATCACTGCGGAAGTTGCGTTCCAATACAAAGAAAATGTGTTTACTGGACCCTCACGAGAAACATGGCGTCGAGCCATCTTAAATTACAGCGTCCTTTCCAGGAGGAACGTTTTATGGCTTGTTTCGGACTATGATCACTATTAAAGTCACCTAAATGTCATAGGTTGTGTGTAATAATATAGCATGCTACGTTGTGTGTAATAATATATCATGCTACGTTGTGATCATCCTTACATCGCCCCCCCCCAATCATAGAAAATGCCTTATCGGTGGATTTGTGACTGGAAATGCGTGATTGTTTGTTTCTATGTCGGGGGGGGGGGGTGTACCCTCCCTGCAGCGAGCGAGCAGGGTGTAGGCTCCAGCCCCCACCCTGCATAGGAAAACCAGACTACAACCACATCTAGTTTGTCCGTGATTATATATAGTTACACTATCGTTTCCAGAAGGAAGTTCTCGTCTTCTGCCAGCTTGACATCAGTACGACAGCATTCAGGTTAAAGGTGAGACTTTGAGGGGCTGGATCTATTCCAGCCCCTCGTAAAGGTGGATTGTTCGCCTCGGCTGCACGCCGGAGCACATGTGACTCCTCTTAATGCCAAGAGTTTACAAGAGGCGTAATGCTTCTTCATGTCTTCGTGTTTTCTCTTTAATGACTTAAACATTTTGGTGCGAGGCTTGACGGTGGCCTGGATGGCTATCAGATCAAATATTCAGCATGTGCCTTATTGATATTCTCAAATTAATATTGTGGAGTCGCGCTGTTGGCTCAGTCAGCTGGGATAGGCTCCGGATTAACATGCGACCTGCATTCAGATAAGTGGCTGAAGACTCGATCGTCTCGTCTTCCAGAAGATGGATGGATGATTACGGTAAATGAATGAGCAAGAACAGCTGCAGTAGCCTGCAAACTAGGAGTTTGAAGTAAAAGGAAATGGAAATGTTCCAGTTCAAGTACCTCAGCATTATAGTACTGTAGTTGTAGTACATTTTAGTTTGTTACATTAATGGAAAACAAAACATTGCTTGGTTGAAGTCTTTAGTGGCTTTACTCGGCCCAACAAACGATCAAATGGAGGTTCGCGCGTTCCTCTGAGCGTTGGGGTGTTCGGTGTCTCGCTGTAAGCGTCACAGCTCCTCTAACTTGCAGGCCTTTGTGTGGAGGTCAGCTTGCCTTTTCATGTCTGACGCTGCCTCCACCGTCTTACCCTACCCGGCGAGGTGAAAGGACGACCTCGTAGCTTAAAGGTCGCCAGTAACCACGGTGCTTAGCTGCCCGTTTAAGCATACGCACTGCATGCATGCAAAGCTCCTTCGTCTAAACCTCCGCAAGTGGGGGACATTTTGGAAGAAGGAATATTTAATCAAAGGAAATAATATGAGGAAAATGATGGTTTAGATTGTGTATTTGTGCATTAGAAGAGGATTAAATGAGTATCCCTGTTCTGAAGGATTGTCAAAGATAATCAACTAGATAATCTTGAATTAATAGGCTTTGCAGAGATTGCTTTAACTCCTTCGTTGAGCTTCACTGATTGCACAGTGGAAAAGTGATTCCTCAGCTACCTGCCAAGGCTTGTTTTTGGATTCTGTTGTTCATGGCAGTGATGTCATCGGAGAGTAGGAGGGTGAGATGGGCTATCTTGGCTCTGACTCCTGGAGTCTCGGTACGGGACTATGATACCTCCCTCGAGAGGGTCTTCTTACCATCAACTCTCCATTAAAAATCTATTATCTCTGGGGTTGTGGCTCTGCCAGTATGGATTCTTTACCAATTAAGCACTTAAATGGAGAGCAAAATGCATATTGAGGAAGATGGCCGTTTGTGCGCCATCCCCTTTCCATCATGTGTTTTGAAGAGATGGAATCGTTTTTCAGGTTAGTTGGAGTCATATTAAATAAGATGGTTATTGACTCTGGATTTCAAAGGCTTGTATATGTAATTGGCAAGGGGGGAGGGTCATGCATTTAATTATTGGACTTATTTATTTTTCTTTTTCTTTTTGCCGGTACATCCCTCCATCCTCCTTTTCTATGCTCTTGGGTCAAAGTAAACGTAGCTTCCACCCACCCTCCCCCAACCATACACGCCTCCCATCACCCTCTCTTATTTGCACCCTCAATCCAGGCAGGGTTCTAGGGTTTCACAACGAACTGTTAACTTGCCAGGCTGAGATGAGATGACTTTCCATAAATATTCCTAAGCACCGACATACTGTATAGTGTTTCTTGATCAAAAGGTGCACAGTTACGCAGAGGTTTGGGGGTCCATGGAATGATGTGGTCCAGCGACTTTTAGATGCTGCAACTTTAGAGTGTCAGAGTCAAATATGAACACTTTGTGAAGTGAGTTAATATGTTAGTAAAATCCACTGCAAACGCATGACCTCATCCTGTTTGAATTAAACGTTTTTGCAGGCCTGCTTGTGTAAATGGAACTGTACAAATTAGACTAAGAACGGTATGAGATTTTCAGGATACTACGTAGAAACTGCAGTAATAATATCCTGTTTCTCTGTAGTTTTGGTAGAAAATGATCTAACCAGTTTCGGTCAATTTTGTAACTTAATTTGTCATCGACGTCTTATAGGGGTGAAAGTCATGAATGGAACACATTCTTGGATCTGCATATGGGGATAACCCTTGAGAATGGGTGAACAAGTGGGATATGTTGGCTTCTATATTCTATAACACCTGCTGTACTCCAAAGTAGCCCCATGCTAATGATTTTGCTGGAGATCAGTCACTTCTCTCTGCTGCGTGAGTGTTTGGCTTGTCAGGCAGTTGAGGGCTATTGAGAGGCATTTATTAAAATCAGTTAAGAAATGTGCATTTGACGATTCCAGATATAATAAAAATGATGCCAAGTTTCCTTAAGATGCAAATGCAGATGGGTGGAACAACTGTTGAGCTTGATGTGCAATATTAAGACGGAATGCAGAGAAGGGCGTGACATCGCGATGTGGTCAGGCTAATCATCTCTGTGTGCACAACAGAAAAATAGACGATGCACTGAGGATTGTGACGTGCAGTGGCCGTGTCCTCATTCCTCCTCTGTCGACACAATACCAAGCCCTCCATGAACCCCCACAGACAACAAGTGGGTCTGAGGAAGCGCCGGCGTCTCAATTACCGGTAATGATTGATTTTGCTATTCATCTCCATATGCATGAGTGGATTATTAATCAGTCGCTGTCGTGGCCTAGTTTGAAAGGAGTCTCACCGTACAAAGGGGTTGTGTTGAATTTGCATTGTAGGCTGTGAGATGAGCCGACCAACCATCTCAGTTTGGCAGAGCTGTGGTTTGGTGAAAGGATGCAGGTGCTAGTCGGCTTTTGTCTTCGTCTGTGTGAGTGTGCCCTCCATTTTCAGATTTGCTGTTTATTACTTTCTGCTACAGTTTGCTCTGTTTCAGTTCCTCAGGCTTTTTGTGTATGTGTTGATGTTCATAATTGTCTTCATGAGCAGGGCTGCTTCTCAAAGGAGCGCCTGAAGATGTTGTTCAGAGTTCACTTTGTGCACTGCGTTCGTCAGACATGATTAGGTCATTGTCGTCACTTCAGCCACTCCAATGCTAATGGTGTCCATATTTTTAATGTCTGTTGCCTCCGTGCTTCGTAATTTGACAATGTAGAAATGAAATGCTCTGCAGTACAGTACCTTGCAATCAGCTGGCTTGGTGCGTGTTTTCTGTGACGTGGGCAGTATACAGAATATACAACAACAATATAATGCGATTCGGGAATGACCCTGTTACAAACTTGACAGTTGACTCCAGCTGTGTCTGTGCAGATTGAACCCAACTTCCACCTGTCCCCTAAACAAAAAAACATAGAGGAAGACCTTTACTTTGCCCCAAGTCATTCAATACAGCCTTATTTAATGAATGCATTTATGTTGCGAGGGATCCAATGACCACAATGGTGATATATGTACTATATACCGATATATATAAAAAAAGAGCTTCTTATTCTGATAAGTGAACTCGTTCGCCTCTGATCATGACCACCCCTTCCTGCCTGGGAGGAGCAGTCCTAAATATTACCAATATAATGCTCCAGAAGTTATTTCCAAGCAGGACTGAATGTGTGGGGGAATTGGAGTTTAAGAGGGTGAGCTGGTTCCTGGTCTGTGTGGGGGAGGCTTTTGACTCAGCACAGAAGGCAGCGGTTATAGGATGATGTTTTGGAGGAGTAGTACATGTATCTAGTCAGCTTCCTGTCACATTTCTATCTACCAGACTGGAGGGGGAATGGTTTGCTTCAAATTTGTCTTTCTAGTTTACAGTAATCTGCGCTGTCATTAAGGCCTTCCCTTAAATAATCAAAACATTTAAAGATCCCTTATTCAAAAACATGGGACAAATGTATCCATAAATCGCAGTGGGAAAATGGCCTTCTCCAAATGCCAATGATTTGTCTACTTGAGTTGCATCCCGGCTGTTCTCGTTGGTCAGCGACATGCTGACGTTTGTGTTCCATCAGTTTTTGACGTTTTCCTGAGCAGCGTGTAAAGGTGGTCCAGAGGCTGTCTGCCCTGTGCAAAGCGCTGCTGTTTGTATAGTCTCCACTGGGTACCAGCTGGATTTAAATAGTTAATGAATGTTTGGACACAACACTGAGAGGTCTGGATAATTATTTTCTTTGTACCTAAGAATTATAGCAGTGCGCTTTTCTTCTTATTGTATAGTTGACATTGGTGGTGTTGTTCAGGGTTACCTGAATGAGCACTAGGTACTCTCTGCACATCTGCATTGTTGGTTAGCTTGTATGCTTCCATGTGAATCATTAACACCAGCGAACCACCCTTGGTCTTGGCCGGGCTCAGTCTGGGCACAGATCAGACACAACTATTACAAATCCAGCCACACCTTTACGGTGAGAGGATCTGGTTTTTGTTTCGTACTTGTCTGTAGGGGTCTGGGTTGAGTGACTGTAGCTATTCGTGTTTGTGTGTGCTCCTTTCGGGGGGCATGATGGTGTAGTGAGTAGCGCTGTTGCCTCACAGCATGCAATTTAGGTGAATTGATCACTCCAGCTTGTGGATGAGTTGGTGTCCAGGAGAAGAGATCAAACCGTGGAAGTGAATCCTTGAAGGCTGAATCTGAAGCAGCCTGGTGGATTAAAGATGAAACGTCTTCAAATCTGAAGTCCGGTTGCTTCCGTTTCAACCTTCAAGGATTACCATCACCTTATGGCTGTGAATCGATAGTGGAGCTCGTGAATTCATGACTGATTGATGATGATCCTGATGACCACGTGTATATCTAATTATGAGGGGAATGAGCTGCTCGGCGGAGGTCTGTGCTATCCGAGTGCTTTTCTAGTTCTTCCATCAGAATCACAATGGCAATGTAAGACTAAATACTAAATACTAAAGACACTGTATCTAAAAGAAATCTATATCTTTATAATGCATGTCTTCAATCGTGCTCATTTGCTCTGTTCAGTTAAAGGCCACTCGAGGGCTATTGCATCCTGGGAGGTACAAAAAGTCACTGCTTTTGTTTTGATAGTTGAGCAGAAGTTTGCTCTTGGGTCACCAAAGCTCCTCACACTTTCGGTCTTTACCTGTCCATACTGACATCCTTGCTGCTTTCTATCTTTGTGTACTGGTTTGTTTTCTACGTTGCTGTAACCCAGAGATTTCCCCCTGTGGGTTGAATCACTTTATCTTATGCTATCTTATCTTTATCTGTATTGTGTTCAAAAGAAATGGGATATGCAACTACAGGAAAAAAATCCCCTTTTAGGCTATTGCTACGGATTTACCCCTATTAAAGAAATAAGGTACACTAACAAGAAAAAGAATGGTGATGACGTAACTTTGTCAGCAGTGGTAATTTAGCTCGAAAGGTTTTCCAGATCCTATTGGAAAATCTATATTCACTTTTACCAATCTTTTTTGGTCAGCATGTTTTGCCATTGCTCTCTTTCATGCTGTACTTTGAGATGGTGCTGGTGGTGAGACGGTGGAGTTCAAAGGCCTGACTGATGAGGGTCAGTGTGACATTCCTAGCTCTCCCTTTAACACACACTGAGCGAGAGGGGATTGGAACTGAGTAGCTTCAGCACATTTTTCACATTCCCCTTTTGGGGTCTCAACCTCAACCACCATGACGCACACACCCCAAGTCAAATTCACACGTACGCAAACCACTTCTGTTTTTCTTAACTGCATGCTGGCTGCGGTCAGTCCAGTGCCACACAATAGCGTATTAAAGCTCTGTGTGTCTGAATGGCATGGTAACCTGCTCCCTGTTTTCTGTCCAGCAGTCCGGTGAGCTGCAGCTGCAACTATGACGGAGTATAAACTGGTGGTGGTGGGTGCTGGAGGCGTGGGAAAGAGCGCACTCACCATCCAGCTCATCCAGAACCACTTTGTGGATGAGTATGACCCCACCATAGAGGTATGAATCTCACAGGCCACTTAAATTCATGGGGTCATTCCCATGATGAGGCAAATACCCGAAGAATCAGCCTTTTGAAGAAAGTTATTTTCATGAAGACAAGACACTGAGAGGCACATCAGATATGTGACGAGGAGAGCGGGGCCAAAGACTCTTTTCTCCACTCCTTTTTTCCTCCCTCTCTGTCTCCACTCTCCCTCTGTTTCTCACCACGCCTGTCCCTGGCCAGACAATGTCCTTTTTGTGTTTTTGCATTCCTGCACCCTATGCCCTAACAAACAAAGGGACGGCACTCCGTGTTTCTGCGTCTGTGCTGATGGTCATTTGACCTGCAAGTATAGCGGGATTCGGCTTCTCCAACATGGAGCAACAGTCACACTAAAGAGGCGCCTTTTGACATCTTGACTATTTATTTCTGTATTTGGAAAACATTCACTCTATCATCTCTAGAGTGAATGTTAAAAAGCTTTATCATCTCACAATTGTGAAGCAGATGCAAATGATGCTCCTTGTTTACAGTGTTGTGTGGGCCCGGGTGATGAACACATGACTGATTAACCTGTGATAATTTGGCCACTTACAGGAGACATACAGTATTATGAAAAATGAGGGACGCTGTCCTGCAGCACCTGTTTGAGACAGGAATGAGGGACGCTGTCCTGCAGCACCTGTTTGAGACAGAAATGAGGGACGCTGTCCTGCAGCACCTGTTTGAGACAGAAATGAGGGACGCTGTCCTGCAGCACCTGTTTGAGACAGAAATGAGGGACGCTGTCCTGCAGCACCTGTTTGAGACAGAAATGAGGGACGCTGTCCTGCAGCACCTGTTTGAGACAGAAATGAGGGACGCTGTCCTGCAGCATCTGTTTGAGACAGAAATGAGGGACGCTGTCCTGCAGCATCTGTTTGAGACAGAAATGAGGGACGCTGTCCTGCAGCATCTGTTTGAGACAGAAACGAGGGACGCTGTCCTGCAGCATCTGTTTGAGACAGAAATGAGGGACGCTGTCCTGCAGCATCTGTTTGAGACGGAAACGAGGGACGCTGTCCTGCAGCATCTGTTTGAGACAGGAATGAGGGACGCTGTCCTGCAGCATCTGTTTGAGACAGGAATGAGGGACGCTGTCCTGCAGCACCTGTTTGAGACAGAAATGAGGGACACTGTCCTGCAGCACCTGTTTGAGACAGGAATGAGGGACGCTGTCCTGCAGCATCTGTTTGAGACAGGAATGAGGGACGCTGTCCTGCAGCACCTGTTTGAGACAGAAATGAGGGACGCTGTCCTGCAGCACCTGTTTGAGACAGGAATGAGGGACGCTGTCCTGCAGCACCTGTTTGAGACAGAAATGAGGGACGCTGTCCTGCAGCACCTGTTTTCTATTTTGACCAAAGACTGTCACAGATATTCCATATAAATGTTTGGGAACTGCGTTAACTTGTGGAAAAGGGGTAGAATTTGATCTTTAGAAAATATATATATATATATATATATATATATATATATATATATATATTTACAATTTGTGAGTAATAATGGCTTGATGATGATGATGAATATATTTATTAGATAGAATGTTAGAGTACAAGTACAGTCACACAGTAGCATGTATTACAGTACAAGTACAGTCACACAGTAGCATGTATTACAGTACAAGTACAGTCAAACATCCTGTCTCAGAGGAGCATTTCTTGCGGTCTTGTTTCCGTTGAAAGTCCTTCGTACATAAATCGTCCACAATTAACAATACAAATTTAACGATACAAATAAAAATAAAACCAATATTAAATTACTCAATTGATGCAACGTAACATTAGGAAAACGAAAATAAAATGATTTTACACCACCAGTGCAAACTAACAATAAATCTGAAATAAATTACACATGATCTGAAATTGCAGTCTTTTTGAATTATGTTTGATGACTTTGGAACTATAGAATTTGTTACAGTGCCTTTGTTTTAATCTTTTGAGGTTTACGTTTTGGATTCCAAGGTGTCCGTGTGATTTCTGTGACATGTTGCTCCCTCAAACGTTTAAATGATGTCTTCTTCTAAGCGCTGGTGTTTCTCTCTTTGTCTGCAGGACTCGTATAGGAAGCAGGTTGTGATCGATGGGGAGACCTGCCTGTTGGACATCCTGGATACTGCAGGTCAAGAGGAGTACAGTGCCATGAGGGATCAGTATATGAGGACGGGAGAGGGTTTCCTCTGTGTCTTCGCCATCAACAACACAAAGTCTTTTGAGGATATTCACCAGTACAGGTGTGTGTGGGGTTCATGGGATCTGTTGTTTCAGATCAATCAGGCTGGGGCGCTGACATAAAATCCCTCCTGTCCTTTTGTGCGTTCTCGGTCGGCGGGCTGTGTCGGTGTGTTTTTGCCGGCTCCCTGCAGTATTTTGGTGATGCTGCAGTGTTTAGCTCGGATAAAGAACGCTTAGCCCACAGTGCATTGCCAATGAAAACCATCCTGACTCAATTAGAGGAGAAAGGGAGCGAGGCTTACTATTTAACTCACAATGACGATGTTCTCCCATATTGTGACTTTCATATCGCTTCAGACACACACTTACCTGTCTTGCAGGTGGCATGCAAAATATGCTGTATATAGAACTGATCACCTCCTCCCGAATTGAGATTGAGATTGCGCATGTATTTATATGACTTGCTGCCGTTGCCTCTCAGACTCTCTTCACACACACACAACTGTAAAAACTTTGTGCAACTTGTGGAAACATGCCTGGGTCTGTGGCTGTGTGCTAGAATAGAGCGCTTGAGTTATTTAAAGATCGGTCATCTGGTTTGAAGGGGAAAAATAGCAGAGGTAAAACTTCCTTCTCCACCTGGCACAGGTGCAGACACTCGACCTTCTTCAAACTGTAGTCAATATCAATTTAATACTGATTGTCAATCATGAAGTAGGAGCTCCATCAGTGCCAGAGTCTGTCGTCTGTGGAGAAATCATGTGCTTGTGTGTATTTTGCAGTCTGCTCTTATATCATAAGCAACAGCACTGAAGCAATAAGGGTGGACAAGCAATTATCTGACGTTAGCAACCAGCATCATAAACGTTAAACGGGCGTTGTGAGTGCATGTCAGCGTTTTATTTGGATCATTGTGAATATGATCCCACTTGTATTGTTTGCCAGTTTTGAAACAATGGTGACCTGTATCAACTCAGAGAAGGAGGTTATGTTTTCACCTGCATCAGTCGGCTGTGTTTGTTGTTGGGATTAAAAATTACTGGACAAGTTAACAGAGTTAACTTTGTTAGATAAGAATTTTCCCCCTCATTAATTGCAAAAACGTACAGAACCAAATACCACAAATCCTTGTTGAGCAGTGGGGCATGGATCGGACCACGGACGTGGGATTGTTTGAGGCATGCAGACTGCAGCGTGCCATTCCAGCTGTTAGTTATTGTTGTGGGTGTGGGTGACTCTGAGTCCGTCTGCTATGTTGATCATGAGCAACGTCAGAGAACCCGTTCATTAGCGCTGTTAACTTTAGGACAGAAGAGCGAAGCTGATAAATTGATCTGAGCGACTGATCTCCCTCCATTTCCCCCTGGCTGCTGTAGGGATGATGTAATGCTGCCCACCAGCCCCCCCTCCCACTCGCGTTCTGGTTCTTCCTCAGGGTCCTAGGGCTCCCTGGGCGCTGGTCTCTCTGCTGGGGCGCTCCTGTTTAGGAGGCAGGGAGGAGCCACACCAGCTAAATACTGTGCTAGGTTGGAAGGAAGGAAACTAGATGGTTCAAAAATCAAACGTCATTCATTACAATTCTATCGTTTTGCAATTAACAGAGAACAGATCAAACGTGTGAAGGACTCAGATGATGTTCCCATGGTGCTGGTGGGAAACAAATGTGATCTCCCGGCACGCACAGTGGACACAAGGCAAGCCCAAGACCTGGCCCGGTCCTACGGGATCCCATACATCGAGACCTCTGCCAAGACACGGCAGGTAGGTGGAGAATAAAAATCATATCAACATACCATATATACAATTTCTCATTTAGAACTGACTTTAAATTCAAGATGCCAAAGATGGCGTTTCGGCTGTGGTCCAGCCACTTGTCAAACACAGGCGTTAAATGGTGGAGGTTTTTGCAGTGAACTGTACTTGTCATTGATGGAGGGCCCAGACTGTGATGAGTCTGTGATTTTAGGGGGTCGAGGATGCCTTCTACACACTGGTTAGGGAGATCAGACAGCATAAACTGAGGAAGCTGAATCCACCTGATGAGAGCGGCCCGGACTGTCTGAGCTGTCGCTGCGTGGTATCTTGATGCAGGTGAGACATTTCCTCCAGAAACGTTTCTTCAACATCAAGGCGGTAAAAAGGAAAGTCACCAATTTGATCTGTTATACTGGAACATGTGCGTGACGCTGACATTGTTAACCTATATGTTCTCTTTTCACTGACCACCTCATCCCCCAGCTGCCTGCCGCACATCAAGGAGATATGCTGCAGTACGTCGCGACAGCACGGACTTCAGGATGGGAAGATACGAGTCAATGATGAAATGTAGACTTTTTTCAGAAAGAGGATGATTGAAGAAGAAGCTCTCTGAGACACCACCTGAGCTGACTGAACAAAGGACCTTTATGGGAAGACGGACTTGGACTCCTGCCCGAGCGGCGACCTGAACAAGCCTGGGCCGGCCTCTCTTTTTGGGTGGCCTGTGAGCAGTGTGGTTTTCTGGGTAGTTCCAGAAGTTTGCCTGCTAACTTATTGTCTTTGGTCTCGACACTGGTATGAAATAGGGTACCCCCCCCCCCCCCCCCACACACACACACACACTCTCTCTCTTGCCCACCGGAAGGACTGACTGAGTTCAATGGAAAAGACTGGAATGGACGTTTAGATTCCCGCTCATCCCACTTGAGCTGCCTTTGTTGTCTCTTGAGGGGCTGCGTTGTCCCTCCATCATAGTGGACATGGGGGGGTGGACGCTGATGGAGAAATGACTGTAAATTGTTGTGTTTAACATTTCACCTAGCTCTAAAAAGAAAGTCTTATTTTGTTTTTAATATGGAATATTTCTTTGTGTGATTTGAAAATCACTTAGCAATATGTGAATAAGGGTGTTTATTTCCGATGGCACCTGGTTTGACATTTTTCTCCCGAGAACTGCCTGCTGTATTTGGAATCCTTGTTTTTGTTGAAATGCAGCTACCTTCGCTCCTTATACGTGTTTCTTTGGTAAGAGTTGTCTGAGGAATAATAATAGCAATGGCTAGTGCACATAGATTCTTTGTTAAATAAGAGCCTTTACTGTACACGTACTATTGGGTATTCGTATGGCTACTTAATTTCCTGTTCTGCTTTGGTTTTGACAGGAGAGGTACTGTGTGAAAATTCAGTTTTCATTTTATTACATGCTGGAGGAGCTTGTAGCATAGGAGGGGAGCCCTCCACGCCTGTATAGTTAAATAAGGAAAGGTAATTGCAGCTTCACGTTTCTAGCATTTCATTTCAGTAGTTGTTGTGTACGACAGCGATAGGAGAGTCACTCCTTGTGTGTAATAAGACTCAGGAATTGTGTTCTAGGAAGCTCTCACCTTATAATCCTGGAAACCAGAAGGATTTCACCAGTTCACTTTACAAGTCCTGCTTCAGAGTCCACACACCAGTACTATCCTCATACTCTCTCTGCCACCTCATCTCTACGACAGGACATAAGACATCAGGTGCTACTTATTTCACAACCAGATTTACTGTATTTGTGAGCATATTGTGTGTAATAGATGATGTCTGTTGGGTTATAGGGGTGAGTCGCGTGTTTGCTTGTGCTCTGTTAAGGATGAATACTGCACTGTGTTTATTTTGCCTTATCTTGCAGCTGGTTTGTACCTCATGTGTGTAGCAAGCTCTACTTGAGATGGGTATATGTTGTCTTGTTTTGTATATTTGATTATTTGTGCAAGAACAACAACAAAAAAGATAAGTGTGCTGAGTTGTGAAGCGTTAGGAATACAAGTCTGGAAAATCACTACATATAAATCTAAAACGTTTTCCACTCTGTGATGGCGTGTGCGTCTGAATGTGATTCTGCATTACAAGCCTGGAAAACCAAGTTGAAAAGGATTATTTTGACAGTCCAGTAGAAAGTCTTTTTATTCCCATTCCATTGAAAACTTGAGTACGTATCATAATTTTAACAGTTCAGAAAATCGGTCATTCGTCAGGACGAGCGCTGCTCCGGACATAACAGGCTTTTGGAGACGGGCTTGAAAGAAGTTTCTTTTTACTTTGTCTTGTTTCATAATTTTTATTTTTTGACCAACTTGATTTCGTACGGTTGGAAAAAGTGATTCCTTTTCACTCATGAAAAGATTTAAAGAAATATAATGAGTATTTTCTCTGGAGGTTTTAGTGGTCAAGCTAAATGTTAATTTCTTTTTGGAGGAAAGATGTGAGCTGTGAATTTGTTTGAGGTTTTAGAAATTTAAAAGAGGCCTTACATTTGAAATGTTTTATATTTGTAATGTATGAGTTGATCCTAGGCCCCAGTTTATGTTTCACTAATTTCACTCAATCTTTAACAGGAAAAAAAAAAAGTGTGGCATTTAAAACATCAGACGGTTCTGAAATACTTGTCTTCTCCTTGTCGATCCTAAAACAGTACTTTACAGTATGTATTTCTTCAGATTGTTCTTGTATTTGAGAATGAGCTTCATAGTGCTGTGGGGATACTCAAGGCAGTAAAACACAAGTATACGTTATCAAACGTGGCAAGCATGACAAAGTTGGCTCGCAGGCTTGTTTCTCCCTTGCAAGCTGTGACATGGAGGTGTGGAAGGAATTTGTATAAATGTCAGCTGTTTAGCTATTGAAGATGCATTTACTCTCTGAAAATGTGGCACATGTATTGCAGGACAGGAATAAAGATGTCCATAAGAAACGGTCTTTCATTTCATGTCATTTGACATTTGCCACCCCCTACAGGCTTCTGTGTGTATCACATTCACTTCACTTCACTTTTATTGATTTGTCCCTCGGAGGGCAGTTTGTTTTACAGCATATACACACATTTTCCACAACATATAACGGACACGTAAGACGCAATTAAGGGACATATGAGGCACAAATTAGAGCAGCATCGTTGCAAAGGTGTTAAATATTGTACGAGATAAAAAAACAGTGCAAGCAGAGCAAACTGGTTCATACAGGTGCACTAGCAGGGTCACCTCCTTTCTGTGGCATTCAGGGCCCTGAATTTACAAGCCCAGAAGGACGTTTCCTCCTTCAATTGCAAGTTGAATTTCACATCCCTCTTCTATTATCCAACGACAACTAAAAAAAACAAATTTTGATTATATTCTGTGTATTCTATACATGCCTATTTATTATTGATACCCAATTTATGGTACAGTATTTTATTTCTCAAACATTAAGTTAGGTTGTCGTTTGTCTGACGGCCTGTGAAGTGTGACAGTATTCATCAAAATAAATGACAAATTGTCTTAAAGATGAAGCTTAAATATCCTAATTCATAATGATGTCAAGGAAATGAAAAGATTTCGAAAAGAACAGTTCAATATTCTGTGTATACTTCTCGAGCCACACCTTGCGCGTGACCTTTGCTTACGTCACTCAGAACGGAAGTGCTCAGGCGGAGTGACGGAACTTCCGCTTAGGAGCTGTCGCTACTTGATCTGTTTACGGCCCTTCTGGAACTTTTGAGGAGCCGTTTTTATACTTAGCTCAGTCCGGTGTGTCAGAAATAACGATCTTTCTCGTGTCGATCGGAGGCTTTTATATTTAGTGTTTCGAGTTGAGTCGGCCCCGACGCTGGGGTAACTTCAGCCGACGTTAGCTGAGCCTGCTAGCTAGCTAGCTAGCTAGCTTTAGCGGCGGTTTGAGCTGTCAAAGTCAGCTCTTCAACCATTCAACTAATTAATAAGAGCGGAAACAAGCAAACAAATAAAGACAATGGCAGTTGTTAACGATGGTGCCCTGAAGAAAATGTTGAAGGTAAGCCCCCCCGACCTGCTATTACTAGTACTCGCTCGAATGCTGCAGCAGGTTGGCTAGCCTTACGCGTACCAGATACCAGTGAGACACAGAAGCGCAAATCTGATTATAAAACCCGATTTCCACGCACGGGTTGCCAACAAAGGAGCATCTGTGTGACATTTAACGCCCACTAAGAGCTGGAATCTACTGAGTTACTAAGTTCGTTGTCTTACTGTTGCGTCTTCAGCGCAAACATGTTTACAATCCGCCGTCCCCAGTCTTGGAAATGACCTTTTTTCAAATGACTTAAAAAAAAAAAATTACACTGTTCACGCTAAATGAATTTAGAATGTCTTTGGAAGATCTATTAGCCTCTGCTGATCACTTGCAACTTGACATGCACGTTATACAACGTGACATCATATCCTGTGTTTGTAAAACTCAAATGATAAATTGTGCAACCCTATATTTGAGTCAACTTTCTAAACGGCTTACCTGTGTACAAGCAGGTGTCACTAATCTGATAATATTCTGATGTATTACTTTTCTCCTTTCTTCCTTTGTTGTCATTAACCAGCAATATAAATACAGAGATCTGACTGTTCGTGAGATAACTACCGTCATCTCCCAGTACAAGGACTTGAAGCCGGTTATGGATGCTTACGGTAAAGTTAACAATACTACAGTTCAAAATGATATGCTTTAAAATGGTACAAGCCAAACTTGCTTTGTGTGTTGTTGACATGAAAACTTGATGCATTTCAGTCTTTAATGACGGCTCCACAAGAGACCTGATGAGCTTGACAGGAACCGTTCCAGTTAGCTACAGAGGTAAAGAATGGTTATTTTTATCCAAATTCACCTTCAAGTTGTTGTAAATTACATCTCGTATTTTGTTAGTCCATGTCCTTCATTTGTCCTTTTGTTTTCAAATTGTGCTTTAAATTAAATTACAGTATAGGAATGTAACATGTCTTCAAAAGGAATATTCTGTATCAGTAATCTGTTGTAGTTGTACTGTACAACTACCAGTACTACTGATTATAATAACCATAATAATTGTTGTAATTATCAAATATTTTATTAAATTAAAATAAAATGACATTTACCAGGTGCCTTACAACAGACATACAACCAACAATAAATGAAGAAGTATCAGTCAGCCTGGCATTAGAAATAAGAGGAATAAAATACCATAATGGTTTTATTTTATGTATATGTCAGCTGTGCTCTTGAAATAATGATTTTAGGTGAACTTCAGGATAAATCGGTGCATGTATTTCTTGAAGGTAATATCTACAACATCCCAGTGTGTCTCTGGTTGCTGGACACGTATCCATACAACCCTCCCATATGTTTTGTCAAACCTACAAGTGCCATGATGATCAAAACTGGCAAGCACATCGATGCCAATGGCAAGATCTACCTTCCTTATCTACATGAGTGGAAGCACGTGAGTGTGAGCTTTTCACTACAGACCTAATGTCAGTGAGTAGGTGTGAAATTTCAAATGTGAAGAATTAAGATGCTGCTGGGAGAGAAGTAACACTACAGCAACAAAAACAGCAATGTTATTAGTGTGATCAATGGTTGTCCCCCAGGTCGAGCGGGTCGTCCTATGATCGAGAGGTTGGCGGTTCGGTTCCCGGCTGTTGTTGTGTCCTTGGGCCTGTGTGTCAGTCTGTCTCTGTGGCTACAACAGTAGCTTCACCACCACCAAGTGTGGAGTGAATGAATAATGTACAATGTAAAGCGTCGTTGACTGTCTATATATACTGTATATATATATAAAAGCGCATTAGTATTATTGAATGTAACTGGCTGCAGGCATTCCAGCGTAGCTTTCCTGAACATTATGATATCGCTTCCTGCATTTGTGGCCTTTCTTAAATAAAAAGTGCTTTTTATGTGTCTTACAGCCAATGTCAGATCTGTATGGCCTGATTCAGGTGATGATCGTGGTGTTTGGAGAGGAGCCTCCGGTGTTTTCTCGCCCCACCACACAAGCCCCGTACCAAGCCTTTCAGGCAGCTGGACCCCCGAATCGTGAGTGGCATGCATGCTGGTTGTAAACCGTGTTATCCAAGTCCCCATGGAGGGCTCTGAAAATGACAGACAGGATAATCTACAGTCCGTTTTGAAACGATGGATCGATACGCTTCAATTTCATTGAATTTAATAATATAAATATTTCCTAAATAATAATAAAGTTGTATTTGTAAACTCTTGAAATCACAGGTTCTAAAATGTCCTTAAAATATATTTTCACACTTTAATAAAACTGTTTAAAAGAAATGTGCCTCCATGTTTGTGCGTAGGATTAATCGTAGTCCTTAAACGCCTTCAGGTTGAGGTAGGAGTACTCACTGGTTGAGTGAGTACCTCTTAACATAATGATTTAATAGAACGCTTCCTGATGTCGGATATTGATTTGAAGGCTTGCAGTGGTATTGTAATAAATTGACTATTTCATTTCAGACTTTTAGTCCATACACCTTCCTAGGTCTTTCTATTGTAAGTGATGCATTACTTTCCATGGTCACCAGATGGAGCTCTCGTACTACTACAACACACCACAGGAGATAAAGCGAATGTTTTCCTCAGCTCTGACTGTTTCACCATGTCTCTGTACCTCAGCTTCCTACATGCCTGGCATGCCTGCAGTTTCATCCTATGGCCCAAATCCCAATCCAGGGTGAGACGTTAGCAAGTCAGTCCGTTTGTTTTCATGGATTCTTCAGCAGACACAAAACCATGTCTATTATTGAAACAATAGAACTTGTTCACTTGTATGTAAACATTATCATTTGATCAATTAATCATTTCCAGAGGTTACCCAGGATACCAGTACCCAGGCGGAAACTCTTACACAGCCACTGCTGGACCTGCACACTACCCCACCCAGACTGCAGTCTCCACAGTGGGTATGTAATGCATCTATTATCCAACATACTTTATTTATCTGTGTCATGGGAACATTTCAGTGTTTAAAATTAGCACAGGGTTGAAAGGCCTTTGCTCCCGCAGCAAAGCAGAGCAAGTGGCAAGATGAATATGCTCATTCAGACATTTTTATTGTTTGCAGTTCTCCATGTATGCCTCCTTTTGATATTAATATTTCAGTGCAATGTTATTTACCCCTTAAAAAGCAATGCATTTCCTCCTTTCCATTATTTAGTATTGAATTATGACACTCAAATTCAATCAACTTCCATACGAGTGGTGCTCTGGGGTGTCAGTGAAAGGTCATTAGTGTAATCTGAATATGGAGCATTAAAGGCCAAAGGGTGTGAGGGAAAGGAAGGGAAGGGACTTGTTCCCTGGAAGCCTTCCTACTTTATGTCTCGGAGGTATTCGGCACTATATTTAGAATAGGACCAGGAACCCCTTACAATGAAAAACCTAGGATCTTGTGATACATCTGTTGTCACAAAATTATTACAATTCTGGTTATGAGTCAACATGCTCAAAGTTCTTTAAAGGTCCCATATTATACTCTTATTCCACAAGTTAATGCAGAATATCTGTGGACAGTCTTTAGTCAAAATAGCAAACAGGTGCTGCAGGACAGCGTCCCTCTTTTCTGTCTCAAGCAGCTCTGTCAGAAACGCCTCTGAAAATGTATAGCGGGCAGCTGCACGCTACCATGGTAACCGGTGCGGTGACGTTTTTTTAGCACACACTAAAACATTTTTGCTAATTGTCGCTGGAACATTACCACCAAAAATAAGCTTTATGCGCATGTTGGTACCGACGCTGTCCGAGGAACACGATTCACAGAGGGGGGGGAACAAATGGATGATTCTTCTCCCCTTTTAGAAGAGAGAGTATTTCACTCTCCCTGTGGACGTTGGTTCCCCAGTCCCGAGTTCTCGTATGCTACGTCGCTTGTGACGGTGCCACAGGTTTGACTGTTCATCATTGCAGCCGAAGCTTCGTGCTTCGTGAGGCTCTTCGCCGTCCCTCACTCCAAGCCGTTCCCGGCTGTTGGTGACGCTTCGCACGCTCGGCTGGTTCGCGTTCTGCGACGTCACGGCGGTCTGCGCGTCGCTCGCCGTCTCAGAAATCAACTGTCGGTTATAAGGAGCAGCTCAATACTAATCGCTTGGCATACCCAAAACAATGCATACAGTATTGTATATTGTTCTTGTTAAGCTAAAGTATAGACAGACAGCAGCCCCTGTTTGAGTCTTTAGACAGCTGTTTCTGTCTCACCTCCTCTTCAGGCCCAAGCAGAGATGGAACCATTGGCGAGGACACCATCCGTGCATCTCTGATTTCAGCTGTGAGTGACAAGCTGCGATGGAGGATGAAGGAGGAGATGGACAGAGCTCAGGCAGAGCTGGACGCCCTGAAGCGAACGGAGGAGGACCTGAAGAAAGGACATCAGAAACTGGAGGAAATGGTCTCCAGACTTGACCAAGAAGTGGTGAGAAATCCTTTTGTTTCAGTCCGAGTTCTCACATATTCTTTTTATTCCCCGATAATTACAATTCATAAGTTGCTGTCTTTAACCTTCCAATAGACTGAAGTTGACAGGAATATCGAGTTGCTGAAGAGAAAGGATGAGGAGCTGAGTGAGGCGCTGGAGAAGATGGAGAATCAATCGGAGAACAATGACATCGATGATGTCATTGTTCCAACAGCCCCACTGTATAAACAGATTCTTAACCTCTATGCTGAAGAAAATGCAATTGAGGACACGATCTTCTATCTGGGGGAAGCCCTGCGCCGGGGAGTCATAGACCTGGAAGTGTTCCTCAAGGTGACCACGTCAACACAGCTTGCACTTCGTATACAGTAATACTTTGACTCGCAGGTATGATTCGTTCCTGGACCGAGCTCGTATGCCAAATCATTTCCCCCCCATATGAAATTTAAGACCGACTATAGCGCTCCGGAGGTGTGCCGTGCGAGGAGGAGGAGGGAGGGAGGGAGGGAGGGGGGGGTAATTGTACCGTACCATCTGGAAGTTGCTCGTATCTCGAAGCAAACTTTTGCTGGCAGGTCTCGGAACACTCGATTGTCGAGGTATTACTGTATACTGAGACTTACTTTGGGTTACCTGTGTGGATGAAAACGGGGTGATAAGCCCCTCATTTCAGCGTGCTGAAGAGACTCTGTGGATTTAACGTTGTCTTTTCACCCTCTCTTTAATTGCAGCATGTACGCCTTCTGTCCAGGAAGCAGTTCCAGCTCCGTGCCCTCATGCAGAAAGCACGCAAGACTGCTGGCCTTAGCGACCTCTACTGACTCACCTGGACTAGCTGCAAACATCCAGATCGACCTTCTCTTACTCTGATTTCTTTGTCCATTTTTTCTGCTTGTTGTCCTCGTTTTAATCTCTCTCACATCTGCTGCTCTGAGAACCAAATCCAAATGACGGAATCACAAAAACCAATCGAATGGGACGGCCTTGTGTAGCGCAGACAAGTTAAAAAAATAAATAAAATAGGACGGCTTTTATATTTTGATGTGATCCAACAGTTCCTGGAGATCATTTTGCTTTACCAGCCATGATTCATGTGAGAGACTTTGCAGCACTAAATTTGTGCATAACAATCAAATAAGAACTGCATTTCATGTTGCAGGAGCCGCCCAGAGCTTCCTCTAGGGGGCCCTTTTCTAGTAAGCACAAATTGGGGCGCGGAGGGGGCCCATGTGTCTCTGGCTTTCATGATTAAAAGGTTAGGCTCTGATATTAATACTGAGGGCAACCTTCCAGGAATGACTGGGGGGGGGTTCAGCCTCAGGGTTGAATTCTGTCCGAGGTCTGGATCGTATTCTGAGACTCGGATGAACACCCCCCCGATGCCATTTGGTTCTTGAGTGTTATTGAGCGAAGTTTTCAGCTCCTCTCGCCACCTGAACTCACGACTACCTGTGTTCTCCCTGTTTTGTGTGTCTGGCGTGAGCGAGCTTGTGTGTCGTATGTCAGCTGCTCAGGTCTACCCAGTCTGACTACAATAAACAGTTATGTACATTGGTTGGTACGCTCTGCAGTGTCTGTTAAAGGTAGGTGAAGGTCTTTCCATACTTTATTGCTATTAGACAGAATAATAGGTTTTAGTGAGCTTCAGGAAGACGCCACTAAAGACAGACTGCAAGGATGCAAAAATAAAATACTATTGTAGTCATAAGTTAAATTATGTAAAGTTTGCAAACAGGTTTCTTTTAAATTAGCCTTTTACTAAATGCACTTTTGATTGTATGATAGAATATTTACTGTTATTTTCCTGTTTCCCATCCAACCACAGACCACCTGTTTTGTATCTATAGATTTATGTAAATCATTACAAATTAAAAGAACTCTGATTTAATGGCTCCTTTCTTTGTGATAATTTCATCAAATATTTTTTCTCTGGTTACATAGCTGTTGTACAACCCCAAACCAGGAAGTATTTATCAAACATACATGCAGTAGGTGTGAATGCTTGTTTGCCACAATGCTTCATGGAGACAAGTGGGCACATTTGGGTTTTCCTAAAGCCCCTGAATTATCCTGATCCATTCCTGTCAGAGTTGCTGACTCTGGTGCAGTACTAACTGCTTGTAATTGATTACATTTTGGTTCAGTGGCAAACAGAAAAGGACAAAGGACAGATTTTATCACTATCCTGGCAGATTTATTTGATGTTACAGCAAATAAAATCAATATTCAGCCGCCGTGGAAGCTGTAGTTCTTAGTGAGGTAAGTGACAGGCAATATCTAATGTAACATTAATACATAAATAGATTTTAATAGCATTAACATTTATAAATACGACATTTTTCCATCAGTCATGATCGCTCCTTCCCATTGGCTCTCTGTTATCGCTACGCTTAGTAAATGTGTCCCCATAGCCTCACTAGAAATCTGTTACTTTTTGCCATTTCTTTAAATGCTATTAAAAATATTCTCTGTTCATGCATCGATGGCTATGTTTGCCACGACGACGTGGTGCGTTGGAGTTACAGGATTCTGGCCCGGTGATTCTTGTTGAGGTGGACGGGAGGCCCTCGTATCAAATGGAATGTCTCCATTATATTTCAAACCACCAACAGAGATGACCATGTGGGAACAACGATCACAGAATACAAGGAATAAATACAACCTACGGACAGCAGTGCACAGTAGCGTGAACTACACAGTGTGTGTGCTCACTTTGCAAAAGGCCTTAGTTTCCTTCTGTAGCACAACAAGCAGCACCAGCTGAGCGCCGAGACCAAAAGCTATTTGCATTCCAAATTAAATCGGGGGCAGAACAGGTGAGAGGCGGCAATGACAATACGACAGGTGTGTGTGAATGGATGCTAAAATATAGGCCCCACTAATTTAGCTGGAAGTAGCTATTCGGACGTAGGAGTTACGACCACGCCGATGGTGGACTGGAGAAGTCGGAGGAGAGCTCGTCACAGGGTGAGCTCCTTCTGTACATCCCACAGGGTCTCGGCGCTCTTCATCAGCTGCTGCTCCTCCTCGGGCTTCAGTATCATGTGAATCACATCTGTCAGGCCGCTGCTGCCCAAGACGCAAGGGATGCTCAGGAAGACCTCCTCCTTCACTCCATGCATGCCCTATAAGAAGAGGAGGGCGGGGTCAGTGGGTCATTTCAGAATATCTGAAGGATGTGCAGCATGCGTGAAGAAGGCCGGCTCCCGACCTGGACCAGTGTCGACACCGGATGCACTTTGTGCATGTTCTTTAAGATGCTTTCCACCAGGTCAGCCACAGACATGCCAATGGCCCAGGAAGTGTAGCCCTTCAGCTTGATGACCTCATAAGCCCTAAACAGATCAGAAGATAAAGAGGGAGAAAAGTGTGTCACTATTAGAGAACTAGTTTATCCTTCCAGGTGTTTTCATGCTCTCTTACTATATGTGTCATTTGGTGTGCTCCGTGTTTGCAAGTATGCACTCAGCGTAAACAAAGATTATAAATGTCTATAAGAGGAAGACCTCGACTGGCAGTGCAGTCAACAGGATGGTGCCGTTGTGTGTACGTCTGCACCCCCCTAAGACACAGCTAGTATGAGATACTGGCTGAAGAAGAAACAGTACAAACTGTTGCATCACAACAAACAATTTAAACAATTAAAAATAATCTAACTATGCAAGTAAAAATGTAGCAACGCTGCTGGACTCTACAGTTTACTGTGCAGGGATGGGCATTGCTCTTGTGCTTGTGCTGGCTGCCAGGCTACAATGAACCCTTGACACAGTAGTGTGTGCGTGTGTGTGTGTGTGTGTGTACATGTGGGTCTTTTGGCCCGATGCCCTGTTCAAATTCCACTCCAAGGCTTGTCAGATCTTGACTCACTTGAGCTTGTTTGAATTTTTGCATTTATATCAGCAGGTGATTGTCGGCTCTTAAACCCGAAAGATCTGTTTTAATGAACTTTAATTCTTATTAAAAGCCCCCACTCCACCTCCAGGATGGTACCGTATATCTGCGTGGCTAATTGTTTGCTTGCTTAGTGGATTAAATCAGTCAGTGAGAGATTCTTTACCAGAACTTTAGCACTGCTCACCCATCAACCACCATTTTATGAACCTCCTTCCAGCTCTCAGCGTCGCTTTCAGTCCCCATCTGTGGGTTGAGGCTCTGCAGAGGAACTCCAGCAACGTTCACACCACTCCATACGGGCACTATGAGAATCACAGCGACAGATTATCTCTCAAAGTCCATCTTGGTAACAGCAGAACTGTGTCGAGCTATGCTAAGCTAAGATTTGACCCAAGCCAGCACGCCAGTCCAGAGGAAGGCTGGAAGGGAATTTATTTTTAGTCGTAGCCGCATACCGCTGGAGTCTCCGTGCTCTCCGATAATCCAGCCATGGCAGCTGGAAGGGTGAAGGTTGAGCCTCTCTCCCATCAGGTGGCGGAAACGGGCGGAGTCCAGGTTGGTGCCAGAACCAAGGACACGGT